>NC_088792.1:65573786-65796286 GCF_011386835.1 Chrysemys picta bellii | reverse complement strand
AGTCTGGTGGGGGGCATGGGAGGGGGGAAAACAGTCTTTCCTTGTTGCAGAGATTTCTATACTTAAAATCGGGGGGAGGGACCTTCCCCATGAACTGGGGGGTGACTTGTACCCTTCGGGGGCACCAAACCCTGCAGGGTCCTGCGCCTTCTGCCGGGGGGCGGAGCATTATACACCTATTGGGCCCCAAATCCACCAGGGGGACCCCCTGCCCCATCTCCTCTTTTAAGAGGGACAATTGCAGAAGCCAAAACGAAAACTTATGTCCAGATCAAAATTTGTTCCAAAATTGTGCCATGAAAATGTGGTATTAAAAAATTACCCAATAAATAGATAGACAATGCCAGACAAAAATTAGGAGACAAAACACATATGAAAGAATAAGACCATAATAAATATATTAATATAAAACAATAATACAGCTGGTACAATAAAGCAATACCATGGGGAGACATACAGTGCATCATTAGTATTCTGTTCTAATGAAGCTTGCAACACACAATGTACATTAACCAGTGTAAAGCCTTTTCAGCACTGTGAATATTCCACCACTTTACTGGCCCATTTATTTTAACTGAAAGAGGGATGATCCCATTGCCAAGCCATCAGATGGTAAAAGGGATATATTTGATTGATAATAAAAAAGGGTCTGCCCTTGCTTTGCAAAATATATTTCTAATTTAAATGCATGTGGTATACAACATCAATGCCATACTCAAAGAAAAAGAAAAATGGGGGATGGGTAAAGGAGGGGAGGGAGAGAGAGACAAAGCAAAACAAAAATCACAAACATCACTCACATTTTTTCAACCTGTTCTCGTGATACAGATTGACAGCCCTTTTAATATGAAATAAATCAGCCAGGATAAGGAATGTCTCGGAGAACATACAGATTGAGCGCTGATTGACAGAGCTCCTCGGAAACCCACTCTATTTGCACTTGGTTTTATAGCAGCTAACTTGAAAGGATGTCAGGCACTTTGAAATGTTTCAAGTGTTTTGAACCTAGCGAACAATCATAAAATGTGCTTATTGGTTTCCAGTCTGTAGTTGGAGCAGCATTCTCGTGAAGACAATGCTGAGGAAGGCCAGCCAGAAAAACGAGAGCGAAGTTTTTACTTTCCATTCAGATGCCATCCAGCTATAAGGATTTTTGGACTGCTGTCAACATTCCTATTTAGTTCACATGATATTTAAAAAAAAAGATTCCTTATTTTGGAAACAGGTATTAAGCATGGCGAGAGCACAGCTTTGGATTCTCCCTATACACTTTATAGTCACTTTTAACCAAGGATTGGCCAGTCACATTGCTGATGAGACATGACATTTTTAAAGTTATGTGTCCAGTTTGTGCCCCTGCTGCCTTCTTGTTAGATTCCGCCCAGCATTATGCCAGCTTCGATAATGTTGCAGATACTACGGTTAGCTGTCTCCTTGTATTTCCTGAAATGTCCTCTGTGTATCGTTATCTTGCAAAGCAAATACTAGTACATGTCACAGTCACATTGAGAGAAAAAGATGAAAACTGAGAACAGTGGCATTGCCAGCCCATTTTAACAGCACTTCCCACTTCAGAATGACACTTGGTGGTTTGTGGGCAATTTTTAAAAGCGTGATTTTTTAAAAATATATATTGGACATTTCCCTTTTAATATACAGTGCAACATCTGTTGAGAATGGAAGCCTTGAGTTACTCCCTCTTGTGAGGTTAGTCCAATGGGGAGGATTGTTTCAGGAGCAAAAGGCACCAGATTCAGTTCTTGAACCCGCACAAATCCTGCAAGGTTCATTCACAGGGGTCGCCAGGGAAACAAACGCTGCAGGGTCACTTGGGGGGTCAGCTAACACAAACTTAAATCTCCAGAATGCCCCATACAGGTGACCATTTCCTCCCTTCAGGCTTCTCCCCTCCATCCTCCAGCATACATCCCTCCTATCCCCCTCCCTCCATCTCCGGTACCTCTCCTTACCTTACGTTTGATGACTATGAGAAGTGGCCTTCCTCCTAGCTCACCCTTCATTCTGTGACTAGGTCACCCCCTCAAACCTGCATATCTCTAGTCTAGAAAGTACAAATAGCCTCTCCCCACAGCAGGTTCTTCTAGAGGTTCCTAGATATAGGCCACTTCCCCTCTCCTGTTCAAGCTTACAAGGGTCTTTGGAGAGGGCAGAAAGGAGTGAGAGCAGAGAGAGTGAGGAAACACTCTTTCTGCCAATGGTCTGTACTGTGCTCCAGGAGACAGGAGAACTAGGCTCCTGGCTTCATCACTGACTTGCTGTGGGACCATAGGCCAGTTGTTTAACCTTTCAGACCCCAGTTTTGTCATCTGGAAATTGATCAAATTACCAGTCTCATGGGGGTGTTATAAAATCTACTGCATTAATGTTTGAAAAATGCTTAAGACTTTTGCAGGGAAGCTTCTACGTCAGTACAAAGTGGTACTACTACAATCCCTTGTTCCCTCACAATAGATTATGGGCCTTGACTTCTGCGCCCTAGAGCATGGTGGCTAGAAAACACCTGGGAGCTCCCTAGCTACCATGCTAGGGATTATAGAGCACCATTTTCAGTCCCAACTGCTCTATCCAGGGTCCCCTCCAGTCCACCCAAAATCATCTGTCTTGTCGTTGCTTTAACTATGCTCCCCCCCCCCCGGCCTCATTGTGTTGCACACCAAATTCAAACGTATTGTCCTTGCCTTCAAGGCTCTGCACCATGCCATCAGTCACTGCCTATCTCTCTGACCTGATATCCTTTCATTGTCTGCCACCCTCCCTACTCTGGCAATGACACCAGCCTCTGTGCCCACTATCTCACCATTTCTTTGCCTTATTGCATACTGCCCCTTATGGTTAAAGCACCCTCAGGCTTCCCAAGCCACTTCCTTTAGTGCATTCAAATCCCCACTAAAAACTCACTTCCGCTGGGAAGCCTGTGAGAGGTAGGTGGGGAGAAAAGGGAACATCTAGATGTGTTCAGGCCTTCCTGCAGAACCACGTGATCTTATTACTGTCACCCTTGTTGTCCCTCTCCTCTTCCTTGTTGGCCTATGATCCTCACTTGTGTCATGTCTACTTTATATGGTAAGCTCTCTGGAGAACGTGCCTTTGACTTTTTTTTTTTTTTTTTGAGGCTTCTAGTATATTTGGGGTCATTCAATAAATAAATAATAATAATAAGAGTTGA
Organism: Chrysemys picta bellii; assembly: GCF_011386835.1. NCBI lineage: Eukaryota > Metazoa > Chordata > Testudines > Emydidae > Chrysemys > Chrysemys picta. The sequence continues at coordinate 65,793,099 of NC_088792.1, read as the reverse complement.
ATCCTGCCCTTCAAAGACTCATTTCATCATGCAGAGGGGCACTGGCTTCTATAAGGTGGCCACTCGGAAGGTGAGGTGGAAGTAGCCACCATCTGGCACTCTCTAAAGTCTACACATGGGTTCATCAAGTCCCAGGACAGAGACGAAGAGAGAACTGTAGAGGAACAGACTTTGCGACAGGGCTGTGTGATCAGCATCAGCTCAGGCTCACCAACATAATAGCCCAAACTCAGCCTGATTTCAGGATGCCAAATACTCACACAGCTCATGCCTACAGAGACACCTACACACATTCTGATATAGAACCTCTTCCATTTTGTAAGAGCCCCAAACACTTTACAAACTTAACAAATGTCAAAATTCTTTTAGTATTGTAATGCAGCCACCTCTGTGATGAAATGCAATAGCTTAACAGTTCACAGCAATACTATTTAACAGTTTTGGACCAGCTGGGAAGAAGACCCTTAACCAAATGAGTGAAGAGTTTCTGTGTGAAAAAGACCCTTATTTCAGTGGGCATTTAGGTAAGCAGAATCATTACCATAGCTGGAATTTGATCAGGATACCACACTTAATATTTCTAGCTTTGAGGTCTACTGATAAAAGCTATGTATTATTATTATTATTACTCTTACACAAAGGGCCATGGGCTCTTTAATATTTACAAATGGCCAGTTTCTCCTCCAACAGCACAGAAATCCCTGAAACCATACTTGGGTATTGTTTCAATCAGAGATGACTGTCACCCATTGAGTCACGAGTATCACTTATAGTTAGAGATGGACCCCCAGTTGCAAAATTCAGATCTGGCTCTGGATGTTGAAATCGACTCCCCCCAAAATTTGCAGGTCTTTGGAACCAGGGTTTTCAGTTAGTCCATTATATACATTGGGACCAGAAGGAGAACCAGATGCTGAGGAGAGTGGGTCCAAAAAATGAGGAAAAAAATCATTGTTGTCCGTGTGCATGAGGTGAGAGACTTGCTTATGTGACCTTGAGTGATTCTCAAACTATTCAAAATACTCCCCGAAACCCAGTGCTAGCAAACCATTCTTTGCTAAGTCTTATGAGAAGAGAGTTGCTACCATTCAGCACTCAAGGCTTAACATTTTATTTCAATGTTATTGTTATTTGTTTGTGTAGGATTGGGTTGAAACCTTACAAACCAGCCTGAGTTAAGGGGCAGGAGCAGGGCAGAAACCAGCCTGGCACTCTGAGCATCACAAGCTGGTCCCACTTGTCCCAGGGAGGAAATAATCTGCACCAGTCCTTTTCCTAAGACAGATTCATTTCCCCTCTGAGCCAGCTTCAGTGCACCGGCCAGCATGGGGGAGGGAGCAAGGCGAAGGCTCCCTTCACTATTCACCCATCTGCCCAGAAGGGAAAGAAAGGAAGTTGCAGCCTGCCAGCACTATCCCTTGGGTTGGCTCCCGTTGTGTGTGTACCCCACCTAGGCATGAAAAGGGACACCGCATTCCCCCTTATTCCCCTGCATAGGCACACAGCAGAGCTCAGGGTTCAGCACATAGTGCCCAAAAGTATGCTGGGCACTTTACAAACATGTAACAAGACAAATCCTTGCCCCTACTGACCCACTGCATATCTCAAAGTTTTTATACCGCACGCCTCATCACCATGTTATCTGCAAACTCCCAAGAGCTTACAGTCTAAAGAGACATCATACATACCAAAAGAGGGTAGAATGCAGCATGCGATCCCCCCACCCCCGCCACACACACCCCTTCCTCTTTTCAGTTTTCTAACATACATATTTTTCCTTCCTTGCATTTGACTCTTTTGCCCATTTATAGTATAAGCCTTTGGCTTTTAGTAGCTTAAATTCATTCTCATTACAGGAAAGTGAAGCCTATTTGGCAAAACAAAAATGTTCCTCTTCCTACACAACCGACAGTGATTGAGCCCAACAAGTCTCTTGTTTAAATTAAACGTGTGTGCGCTTCATTTGAGATTACTCCAGTTACTCCACTCCCTTCCCACTGTGCTTTTTTCTTTTAGCACTAGCAGTGGCACCTTTTGGTAATCTTGGCCTATAAATAGCAGGGCTGCAGGCTTCTCAAACACAGCCCTCCCCTCGCCCGCAATGTCAAACAGTTTTCAATAATGCTCATGTGGCACAAGGTCACAGACATCCTCCTTATTTTCTACTCCCCCACCCCCAAGGGGCAATTGTACTGTTGTGGCTCCCTTGCCTGGCATATCAAAGACACAGAAACCCACCGCTCCTGGCCAGAAGGCAGCATCGGGAATCAAAGTGCAGTTCTTCAAGAGTCATCGGCTTTAAAAGGTAGCCCCCGGAGTGCTGAGCCACTGTACTGACTCGCATCAAATCTCTCTTAAACTTGGAAATATGATCCAGTTGGGGAATGACTCTGATTTAATGTCATCCAAGTACTACAGGGCACACTTCTTAAAGAAACTGTTGTAAATTATTTGTGGCTAATTCTGCTGTGGATGGAGGCCATTGATATGCTCCCAAGTACAAGAGCTCTGCTTGTATCTAATAATTGTTATATCTTCTCTGAAATTTACTGCCGACGTCTCAATTTTAACAATTTAAATAACAAGCTTAACCAAGCAGAACTAGGCAAAGGCAGGCTGGCTCCCTTGATGAAAGCAGGACAACTCTTATGTCTGAGCACATTTATACTTTGACATGAGCAGTGACACACAAAGATGAAATTTGGTTAAAGCTGCAACTCTCTCAAAAATTGTGACAGCTTCTTAGCCTATGCAAAACTGTTTCCAAAGTGGGCATACCTGTTACTTTTAGTTAGATAGAATGATGAGAAAAAATTACTAGACGCAAGGTTAGGAAAGGTGCTATACACTATATGTTGTGTGCAGTGTTGTTGTAGCCATATTGGTCCCAGGATATTAGAGAGACAAGGTGGGTGAGGTAATATCTTTTATTGGACCAACTTCTGTTGGTGAGAGACAACACTACACTATATGGCAATTCTATTTTTTTATTAAGAACAACATAAGTCTCTGGGGCCTTGGCTACACTTACCGGCAAGTTCGACGGCTGGAAATCGAACTTCTGGGTTCGACTTATCGCGTCTAGTCTGGACGCGATAAGTCGAACCCGGAAGTGCTCGCCGTCGACTGCGGTACTCCAGCTCGCTGAGAGGAGTACCGCGGAGTCGACGGGGGAGCCTGCCTGCCGAGTGTGGACCAAGGTAAGTTTGAACTAATTCGAAATAAGGTACTTCGAACTTCAGCTACGTTATTCACGTAGCTGAAGTTGCGTACCTTAGTTCGAATTAGGGGGGGTAGTGTAGACCAAGCCTGGGAGAGTAACTTTAATGGATGTTGCGGCACAACAGTCCATGCCACTGTTTCAAAACATACTTGTGAAAGTTAACAGAATGCGTTAAAAAAACTCTACCAATTACCCCATTCATTGAACCCAGCCTATACCCTGCCGTACTAGAACCGGTGTCCTCCTATCCTTCATACAGACTCTTTCTGAGCCCCATGCCAGCAGTGGACGGTTGTTGACATAATCACCTGTGTGACATAATCACACGAGCCAAACTGAGGACTAGTTAGGAGCCATATCTCAAAGTCAGCCTAGGGTGACCAGATCACCAAAGACAAATATCGGGACGCGGGGGGGGGGGGGATGACGTGGGGGGGGCGTGGCGGGGGGCGGGGCCAAAAAAAAAAAAACAAAAAACTTCCTCCGCAAGTGCTGGAGGGAGGCCCGGGAGACTCAGGGGAAGCGCGGGGCCGGGGTGAGTAAGAGTCCGGCCTGGTCCCGAGCAGGCAGGACTCAGTCGGGCGGTAGGGCGAGGAGGGGGACGACCCGCGGGGCCAGGCGGCGGCTGTTGTTGTCCCCCCGGGCAGCGGGACTCGGGAGCAGCCGCTGCTGCAGCTCCCACTGCCGCGGGGGAGGAAGCGGCCATGGCGCTTGGCGCCCGCGGCTCTGGCGCCCCCGAACCCCCCGAGCCGGGGCCTGCTGCGGGGACCCAGCAGCGCGCACGCTGCGCCCAGCCCCTGGCCAGCGTCTGGGCTGCTGCCCAGCTAGTGCTATCGCGCGGCGGCCCCGGAGTGGGGGCAGCAGGCCCCAGCCCCCCCGTCCCGCAGGGGAACGAACGGGGCTGGGCTGCCGATGCCTCCGCCCCGGGGCCACCGCGCGATAGCACTAGCTGGGCAGCCCAGACGTACCTAGCCAGGGGCTGGGCCCAGCGTACGCGCTGCTGCAGGCCCCGGCTCGGGGGGTTCGGGGGCGCCAGAGCCGCCGAGCGCCATGGCCGCTTCCTCCCCCGTCGCCTGGCCCCGCGGGTCGCCCCCCTCCTCTCCCAACCACCCGAGTCCTGCCTGCACTGGGCCAGGCCGGACTGTTACTCACCCCGGCCCCGCGCTGCCTCTGAGTCTCCCGGGCCTCCCTCCAGCACTTGCGGAGGGAGGGGGAATGGTGAGCCCGGGGAAGAGGCGGGGATTCGGGGAGGGAGCCAATCGGGGGAGGAGGGGGCGGAGTCGGGGCAGGCGGGGGGGGCGCGAGCACTTCCGGGCTCGAGGCTCGGGGCATTTCCTTGTTTGTCCGGTTGTCCCGACCGCACGTCGGTCGGGACGCGGGACAAACAAGGAAATATCGGGACGGTCCCGATAAAATCGGGACGTCTGGTCACCCTAAGTCAGCCAGCTGGCTGAAGCTTTGTGCAGGGCTTGTGCAAGGAGAAGGCTGTCATGTAACAAGTCCCAGCAAGTCTCGCCACATCTGAGAAGCTCTTTCAGCTTCAAGTGGACAAAAACCTGACCTCCTGCTATAGATATTAGCAATAATCTAACATTCTGAGTTCATCTAGATCTGAGCTATATCAAATGCCACAAAAGCTATTTAATAGCTGACCATGTGTCGGCCCCAAGGTGATGTATAACTGTTTCCTCACTCAAATATACCTTTGGCTGCCCTCCACCCCCCACTCCTCTGGGTGGCTCTCAGTTTGACTATATACCCCCATTATTTTGATAATTCATTGGCATAAGGTGCATAACGCTTTGACGATTTTGAGAGCTTATCAGTTTCTGTTTGCTTCAATCTAATCTGGAGGTGCTCCATGTTGTGCTTTGGCTGAAGTAAGCAAGCCGTCATTAGGATCCAACTTCCCTTATTTATACCAAGTGAGAACAGAGCTCCATCATCTTTTCTTTCCTCACTTCTTGACTCCCTCCTTCAGCTCCCTCTAGTGTTCTCAAATATGTATTGTCTTAACGTACTCCTGGTCTTATCATTTAGCAAGAGCACTTATCCTTGTAAGATGGCTATGTCTTCTTGACTGTACGAATGGAGTCCTTTGAGGCCACAGGAGCTGACTATGTTCCATGTATGACTACAGGGGTTAGGGAGGACTTAAGCTCCTACAGAAAAAGCCCATGTTGCAAATGTTGGGTGGCCAATATTGTGCAAGTTTTAACTAGCCAGACCAGATCTCATGACTGAACTGAAGAAGCTGATATAGTTATTTGAGGCTGGCTTATTTGCCCCTGAAACATGGGAATCCTGGAGAACAATGACCTCATTGTTCCCTAAATGGAATAACCCATTCAGAGGAGAGAAAACACCATGAATTTCAACTTTCAGAGATTCTTATTAATTCTTATGCTGAAGGTAGGGGAGAGATGGAGAGATGATTTGCTCCCTACAGAAGAAGCCAGTGAACAATCTCTGGGGATGCCCCTTGCCTCCTCTTGCCAGCCCCAAAGGCTTCTGCTACCCTGGCTGCCTCTGAATCCACCTCTTGGGAGGGTTCTCAGTGTGGAAGGGGAGCCTGTCACAAATAAATCCAGCTAGGTCTGTAACTTGGGCCAGCTTTCCCCACAGATTTAGGAGAGGAAACAGCCTGTCCCAACCCACTCTCCAGAACAGCAGAGCCAGAACCTCGTGGAGGGGTTCATGAGTATAAAGGGGAGCAGGAGTATCATGGGCTGAGATCCTCAAATGTATTTAGGTGCCTAATTCCCATTGATTTTAATGGGAGCTAGATACCTAAATACCTTTGAGGGTCTGCAGTATGTCAGAGTCTCGTTGCATTAATTATCCACTGAGGAAAATGTACATAGACTGCTTGATTATACAAACAACCTATTTATGAAGTGGCTCCACACCACAGGAAAATCACATAGTGCAGATACCAGTATAATCCAGTAAATGAGCCCTGCGGTGGAAATGCTCCTTGTTGGCTACAGTCCAGAGAATATGCAGAAGAGCAATACTATCACAAAGTGGTGAAGGAGAGTCACTGCTTGCAGAGTTCTGTAAGAAAGATTTTCTTATATCTGCCATGTGGCTCCTACATGATCTGATCATATAAGATATCGCCTCCGACAAAATACCATTTCTGAAATGGGGCTAAAACCCAAAACATGGCGATCACTTTGCTTGGCAGACTTTCTGAAAGAACTTAAAAGGGGAAGGAAGAAATTGCTGATATAACTTTGAAAATCCAGGGTCCATTCACTTGATACATGCAGTCCAGGTTTATGCTGACGACCAATGTGAGTTTATATTAGAGGCAGATTCAAGGTGCAAAATTACAATCTGGGTTTCCAATACACTTAAATTCAAAGGGGTTCAAATGCCAGAGTTTGGATCAAGCCCATCTTTAGTTTAAACATCTTTGGGCTAGATTGTGGCTTTGTCACAAGTCCTGTACATAGGGCAACACATAGCTACATTGCCCCAGGTCAGTGCAGGCAGGGCCATCCCTAGGGGAGTGCAGGGCCCGGGGCGGAAGTGATGAATCCGTCACTTCTGGGCCCGACCTGTCACTTCCGGAACCAACCACACTGGCCAATCACATCGGACCGTGGGGCCCTCAAAAGTGCGGGACCCGGAGCTGTTTCCCTGATTCACCGTACCCAAGGGATGGTTCTGAGTGCAGGGAAGAAGTTATGCCTCTTTAGGCAATATTCCCTGCTTCTCCACTGCACTTAAAGTTGAGGAGGGCCGTGATTTGCTGCAGCCTTATACTACCAGCAAATCATATCACCACCCCTATGCTGGCTCATGGTGCTGGCTGGTGTGTTGATGGGGGAAGACCCAAGATTTTCCCACTTCCAGCCCACCTGCTCCAGAGAGGAGAGTAGCAGTTACAAAGTGCCTATTTACTCCTGCACATCTGGAACCTGTGCTGTACCGAAAAATGTAAGCTATCTCTTCCCTTTCCTGCTAGATGCTTGCATCTCAGGGGCTCTGTAGGAAAGCATGAGATGTGACCTAGCAAAGTCAGTTTGCAGCCAGCCAGCCAAGAGTAAGACTGGGTTAATTGTGCTTCTCTGTTTTTAGGGAGCAGCCTGCTTTGTCTCTCTGTGTGTTTTGCATTCTTGTGGGTTATCATTTTGAATTATAATACTAAAAATAGTGTTACATTGTAACCTTTCAGCAAGAGTATTTGATTTTTTTATCTAACTTCTCTGTATGTATGTGCTTATAATGTGACAGATGCATATAGAGAACTTGCCTCTAAACATAATTTGTACATTGCTTTTTAAAATATGTACTGGTGTATACAGTTCTGTTTGCAATAACAGAAATGATTGTCTATTAAGTACGTTTAACTAGTGACATGCTTTAAGTGATATTGAATTTTGAAGTGATGTTGATTCTTTTGGTGGTCAAAAGACCTCTTGCAAGAAGCCCTGGAGATGGGTTTGTGAGGAAAAACCATAGCTGCAAAACCATCTCCTTCCTTCCAGCCCACCTCCTTCCCCACTACTGCTTCCGCTCCTGAATGAGACACTTCTAGTCTTCTTGTTCCCCTCACAAATTATGGCATTATTAGAGTGGGAGAACCATATCTCCTCAGTTGCCAACTTCCTCCCTGCATGGAGTCTCTCTGAGCTCCATAACAGTCCCTCTGTACATATAACCAATCTGTATTGCTTCCCAGCTTGAAGGTTCGGAATAGAAACTACCAGCAGGGGATGTCAAGTAAGAGGATGCTTTCCAAAGAGAGTGGAAACAGAGCCATTTGGGACTCACTGTGGGCAAGAATCCCAACCTGACATGCTGGCAACCTGGAAAAAGGGAATTCAATTACAAGCTCAGTAACTGCAGAATGGTCATGGAGTGAGCATTTGGTAGACTGAAATTTCATGGGTGCTGCTTATGCACCTGTGTGAATGCCCATATGGCAAATGCCATTCTTATAATCATCACCTGCTGCGCGCTCCGTAACATTTGTGTGGATGAAAGAGAATGCTTCTGTCCTGAGTGCACTCAGAACAAGTCTGGTTTACAAACTTTCTTCAGGCAGCTGGATCCCAGCCACATGCAAACTAGTGGTGGTTCCCAAAGGGCATGGAAAATCAGGGACGCCACATGTGCACACACCTTCTTCTTAGCGGAGAAGCAGAGGATGACATCTCCTTGTGCCAAGGGACACCTTCACACCTTATGCAGTTGCTGGAAATGCACATGACAGAACATTGGCACATACTTTTGGGGCTACATACCAAGAATGTAACTTCAGCTACAGGGTCCATTTATGCATGAGGTAGTGGCAGATGCTGTCACTGCCTGTATTGTTACTGGAATTATGTTCTGATTTTCTGCAGGTGAACTAAGCCGTAAGCACATTCATTTATCCCTTTTCTGTGTTGTAGAGAGAGTTTTGCTATGCTGAAAACTAGTAGTGCTTTCTGCAAGCACATAACATTAATTGAACTTTCCCCATCCCTCCTGTGTCTCCTTGGGACTTCAGATATTTCTGAAGCTGGGGAAGGGGATAAGGGACAGACAAAAAATGTATTTGCAGTACCATGACACCAGAGAGTTATACGTGTGCTGTGAATCATGGTCCCAGTCCTGAACCTGAAAACATCTTCAGTTCATCATACTGAGGAAGGGGGAGTCCACACAGAAGTCAAGGAAAGGATAACATGTATTAAAACTACTAGATGGAATGTGTCCTTGAAATATTTTTAAAAAGAAAGGTCAACCAAAAATCTAAAAAACTAAGGGAATGAAACTGGGAACACTGGCCAAATGTTACTGTCTCGGAAGCCATCTCCTTGCCTTTCCCCGACACGGAGGGGAACAATGGGGAGAAATCACTCTTGGGGAAAACCGGGGACATCTGCACAGGATTTGGGGGAGTGAGCACTTGGTGGGATTCCAGGACTCCCACCAGCTCATTGTTCCCCTCCTGGATGCTCAGGGGGATCCCCCAGTGAGGGATTTTGGGTACTTGGGAGGATGAAGTCCCAGGAGTCCTACAGGCTCTATGTTCTCCTCCTGGGCACTCAGGGGAGTCCTTGAGAGAGGATCCTCTGGCTCAGCAGCACCCTGGGCAGCTGCCGGAGGAGGGGAAGGAGGTGGTGGTGGCAGTTTGTGGACAGATTGTCATAGAATTTTAGAAATGTAGGGCTGGAAGAGACCTCAAGAAGTCATCTAGTCCAGCCCCTGGCACTGAGGCAGGACCAAATAAACCTAGACCATCCCTGACAGGTGTTTGTCCAAACTGTTCTTAAAAACCTCCAGTGATGGGGATTTCACAACCTCCCTTGGAAGCCTATTCCAGAGCTTAACTACCATAATAGTTAGAAAGTTTTTCCTAATATTTAACCTAAATCTCTCTTGCTGCAGATTAAGCCCATTATTTCCTGTCCTACCTTCAGTGAACATGGAGAACAATTAATCACCATCCTATTTATAACAGCTCTTAATATGAATAATGAATAAATGGAGATATCCCATCTCCTAGAACTGGAAGGGACCTTGAAAGGTCATCGAGTCCAGCCCCCTGCCTTCACTAGCAGGACCAAGTACTGATTTTGCCCCAGATCCCCAAGTGGCCCCCTCAAGGATTGAACTCACAACCCTGGGTTTAGCAGGCCAATGCTCAAACCACTGAGCTATCCCTCCCCCCCATCAATATATTTGAAGACTGTTATCAGGTCCCCCCCATCAATCTTCTTTTCTCAAGACTAAACAGGTCCAGTTTTTATAAGATTTTCTAAACCTTTTATCATTTTTGTTGCTCTCCTCTGAACACTCTCCAGTTTGTCCACATCTTTCCTAAAGTATGGCATCCAGAACTGGACACACTACTCCAGCTGAGGCATCACCAGTGCTGATCAGAGTGGGACAATTACCCCCCACCATCTTACAGACATCATTTCTGTTAATACATCCCAGAATATTAGTCTTTTTCGCAGCTGCATCACATTGTTGTTTAGTGGCCTCAGCAGCAGATGGACCCCAAACTTGTTCAGCCACCAGTTCAATGAGCCTCTCCATTAGGGAATGCTCCCATTCCCTTGTGTCTCCTGCTTGATGAACCAGTTCATCAATGTACCTTCCTGCTGAAGTGCCCACTCCACCAGTGCCCTGAGGAATTCAAACTGCTCCTGGTTTTTCCTACCCATCCCTATAAGCAGCTCTTCCAGGGTCCTTCTCCATCTGCCTCTGCTGTCTTTAAAGTCTTTAAATCATGATTTGAGGACTTCAGTAACTCAGCTAGAGGTTATGGGTCTGTTATAGGAGTGGGTGGGTGAGTTTCTGTGGCCTGCAATGTGCAGGAGGTCAGATTAGATTATCATTATGGTCCCTTCTGGGCTTAAAGTCTATGAGTCTCTGAGTTGCTGCTGCTGCTTTCCTGGTGGAATAGCTTCCACCTTGGGAGCTGAAGGTCCTGCTAGTCCAAAGACAAGGGTAGCATTTTTTCCCTTTGGAAGAAGCTGAGAAATCCCCTCATATAACATAACTTTGCTGTGGAAGGCCACACTATTGATTCTTTTCAGCATTCCAGGAATGATTCTCAGACAACTTCTGCAGCCCATAAGGAAAGAGCAGAGGCTACTAGTGGTAAGAAAAATGTACTGATGTTTTTAAAAATACAAAATGTTCATAATGTTTCAAGGGAGTTGAGGTGGAGGGGTTGCAGTTCCTCCCAGGGGCTCTGTTACCAGTTTGCAATGTCTTCTTCAAAGGCTGGCTAACATCTGGAGAACATAGCAGTTTTCAAGGTACCAGAATGGAAAAGAGGGATGGCTTTCCAGTCCTGTGGAGGAGATCCAGCCATTTATGCCAGAGAGATGTTTCTGCTAATGTTCACCCCCAACATATTGCTGAATAGAGGGGTTTGGTCAGCTATGAAGATGGACCAAGCAGGTTTACACTGCCGTTGAACCTCAAGCCCCACCTGGAGGTTCTGCTACACCAAAAATTTGCTGAAATATGCTTACAGGACTGGGAGACAATTCAGCAAGCTTACAGAGTTTCCATGCAAAAGGAGATTTGAACCATGAACATTGCCCACTCACTTCCCACTTCCTGGCATCACCAAAAAATCATGCCCCTGTGCCCAGCTAACAATGGTGAAAGGGACAAGGGGAGAAAGAGACAGCCCACAACTTTACTGGGTTCTCTGAAGTTTCAGATGAACACCACAAGCCCCTTACTTCTCCACTGTAAAGGGACACTGCCCTGTGTTTATCCAGCCACCAGACTGGATCCTCCTCCAAAGCCTGTTTTCCCCATCTTCTGCAGCATGGGTCGGTGTGGAGAGAAGTCCGACACGAGGGACAGGGACGTTAAAAAAAATTGTAATCTTCCAAGGGAGAAAGGATTGCTGTAACTTACAGACAACCAAAGTATTTTACAACTGTGTTCTGTTCCCTTACCATTACCTGACCTCATCCCTGCACCCCCCCCCCCCACTCTACCTCCATCCATTTGTATGGGGACTGTAAGATGAGGGTGGGGTGGGAAAAGCACTGAAACTGTTTAATATTCAAAGGGACAAAAGACATCTGTTACTAACTTCAGAAAACAAACTATATGTTTTCTATAACTTGTCTCATCCCTAACTGGGACCTTCCTAACCCAACCCCTCCCTTCCCCCAGTCCATGTGACCCCAGGACCCTCACTGCCTGGCTGCTGGCCGAGAAATGCACAGACACAGGGGCGCAATGATTTTTCATTAATAATCTGTTTTTAAAACATACCTTGAGCAAAATGTGTGATAGTGGTTCATCAGAAATCAATAAAATCATTGATTTGTAACCATGTCTTGCTTGGGGACCATTTCAGCATGGAGCGGAGCAGGGACTTGATAGGCGGGGCAGAGGTTGGAAGGATTTGGTAAGGGGATGGGGCATGACAATGCCATGGTTTCAGCACTGCAGTTCAAAGCCACAGAGACATAGCAATCTATGCCATGTTATCTGTGCACAGTAATTCAAATGCCCTGGTTCTTCAAATCAGGAATTTAGCACCAGATCAAGAGGGGATATTATGAGGAGGGAGAGTATGGGGCCATTGTAACTTACCAGCCTCAAGTTCTGGTTACTGCTACAGCTCAGGGTCCTCCTCAGGTTTGTCAGTGGGGCTTCCTCTCCTGCCTCCTCCGGGCAGAGGTGCAGAAACACATGCTCCTCATCCTCCATAGTCCCTGCTGCCTCCTTGCCCTGACCCTCATCAGCATTCTGTTGGACTATGAGGCTGCTAGGGTTGAGGAAGGGGTCCATCTAGCTCAGGATCCTGTAGTCCAACAGTGGCCAAAGCCAGGTGCTTCAGAGGGAATCAACAGAACACGGCAAGTATCAAGTAATCCATCCCCTGTTGTCCACTCCCAGCTTCTGGCACTCAGAGGCTAGGGACACCCACAGCATGGGGCTGATAAGAAAGTGTTGTGAGCTACTTCAGGCTCTGTAGTGGGAGCTCTTGACAGCACCTTGTAGAAGTGGCATGCACAAACTCCTTGCCCCACACACACTCCTCCTCCAAACAACCAGCAGGGTGGTCTTCACACTTGTGTGTGCATTTAAGGTTCAGTTCCAGCCAGAAACATTTGGGATTTCCCTCTAAAACCTTAAAAATCAGGAGACTGTCTAAGAAACCCTGCAATTTATTGTTTTATGCATTTTAAGTCAATCTCATGATTTTTTTAGGAGGATCTGACTCTTGAGTTTTGAAGTTGTAGGATTGCAATACAGATAATGGTATTTCTTCTCAAAGCCTCCTACGCTCAGAGCTGGGGAGAGGTGGACAAGATGGCTGATAGTAGAGGGGGAGGAGGCCCTGGCCCAGCAGGAAGTGATAGCAGTGGAAGAGCCTTCTGGTGGACTCCTTAGGGCAGTAATCAATGTGAGGCAGAGTTATGGTCATTTTGAAGGACCTGCTCATCTCCTCACACACCCCTTTGTTCCATACCTATTTTCTTCCTCAAACAGTTTTCCCACCCATTCTCTTGTTTCCCAGAGCAGCATATTGGTTTGACAGACAGTAGTCACTATTAACAGTTCCCCTAGTGGTCCAATTTAGAATTACACCTTCCATTTTAACTTTCCTTGCTTTTCAACAAAGCACTCAGCATTGTTTTAAACATGTTTCTAGGATATGAATATCAATATTCTCTAAACAAGCATCGGGGCCTTATTCCTCAATGGCTTTACCATCTCTCTTTTGCTATAGTGACCTTACAGTGTGCAACTTGTCCCACTCTGAAATTCATCTAATTTCAGCTCTTGCCACTTGTAAAAAGTATCTGAAAGTGTTTGCTTTCCTTGGGTATTTTCAAAGCAATCACTGTTAGCCCTGAATTTATCACCTTCCCAAGCTCTTTATTTCCTTATTTTTTAATTGGACCCTCTCATTTGTTTTCAATGTATTTCAGTTGGAAATGTGTTGTTTTGTTTTCACATTACTGTATTTATTTCATTAGTTGCACTACCCTGAATCCCTTGGCCTGATGCAACAGAGTATAAATGAAATTAATAGGCATCAGGTTAAAAAAAACAAAAGGAAGTACTTCTTCACACAAAGCAGTCAACCTGTGAAACTCATTGCTAGGGGATGTTGTAAAGGACAAAACTATAGTGGGGTTCAAAAAAGAACTAGATAAGCTCATGGAGGATAGGTCCATCAATGGCTATTAGCCAAGAGGGTCAGGGATGCAACCCCATGCTGTGAGTGTCCCTAGCCTCTGAGTGTCAGAAGCTGGGAGTGGATAACAGAAGATGGATTACTTGATACTTGCCCTGTTCTGTTGATTCCCCCTGAAGGACCTGGCTTTGGCCACTGTTGGACTACAGGATCCTGGGCTAGATGGACCATTGGTCTGACCCAGTATGGCCATTCTTATGTTCTTATGATAAGTGTCTGCAGGATCAGGGCCTTCCTTTTTTAAAAAAGGGATTCATAAGAGTATAAATAAAAAATAAGGTTGTCTTGTTAAACTTAAATGATGGTCATTGGATATATAAATGACATTTGTAAACAAATGTAGCAGATTTTTATTTACTTGCTTCTGATGCTAACCATTGTATTTGGGGTAATTTTCTTTTAAGATGCACCTTTTTTATTCTGCTTCTGGTCTGCTTTTATGAAATCACATCAGATGCTGGAAGGTTCAAGTTCCAGCATGGTCGCTTTCAAATTCTGACGACTGTAACAAACAGTCAATAAGATGATCTTGTTTTAATGATCCACCAGCCTGAGAAACAAAATTAGCTTCCTTCATTAGCACTGTCTAACGTAAGCACACATTTTTCCTCCCGCTGTTTTCAAGGCTGATGAAGCAGTCACTAGAGTCTTAGAGACCAAACATTTGAATGATTCAAAATACTAATAATCCAGTGAGCCAGATTGTGGCCAGCCTACATGGCTACACAGACATATCAGGGAAGTAAGACCCCCTCCTTCACAATCAGCCTGAGCCTTGGAGCTGGCCACACAGGGCTAAATTGACACTGCCTGCTCTCTCTTCCTCTCCGCTCCCTCAATTAGATGGGAAGAAAGGGGTGGAGAGCAGGGAGAAACATTGCTCCATGTGCCAGCCGGTGCTACTGAGCCAGCATGGGAGGGAAAGGATAGTAACCTTCAGCTGGGACGAGCCAAGAGCAGATTGCTGGCCTCCTGGAACAAGGGGGAAGCATTGAAGGAAACATGCCTTGCTGAGGTGCATTTCCTTCCCTGGCTACTCCAGTGGTAGGGCAACTGTGCAATGCATCTTACACAGACCGGACTGTAAAAGGAACACAATATAGCCAAATGTTTGAAGCTACGTAAGGGCTGAACCGGGCAAGAGTACTCTTACCATGGGACTACATGGGATATTCCGCTGTGGGTCTCCCTCAATCTCTCCGGTTGAAGTTGTTCGACTTTACTTAAATATTAATTGGGCCCGAGAAAGAGTGAGAATGACTCTATAGCCCAGTTCCCCTTCCCATTGCCCCTGCCACTCCGGCTGTTTTGTGTGGAGCTAGGCACCTTCTGAGCATGTCTACCGGATCAGGCCCCACAGGTAAGACAGGCTGGAGAATGCCTATCTTCCCTAGGGTGACCAGACAGCAAATGTGAAAAATTGTAGGGATATTAAAGAACGTACTAACAGTGATTCCCCCAAGTGACAGTCACCCCCCATAATTTGTCCCCCACTCTTTAAAATCCAACAGTTTCACCAAGTACAAAAATCTCTTGGGTCTTTTGTTAAAATTTGTAAGCTACTGTCTGTAGAAACCATTGATTGTATCTGTTCTGTGAAAGATACTTTATTACTATGTAAAACTTACAAACAAGTTAATTGACTTTGTTCTTGAAGTAATTGATACAATGTAAACAAACGCTATAAGCCGTTAAGTGACTTTCACTTCATTGTAACAGCAACGGCTCCTAGGAACAAACGCCCACCCTTTGTGATTAAAGGGCCGGGAGTCTCAGATGAATTAGCACACACCCCGAAAGTGGTGGAGACAGTAAATTAAAATATGGTTAAGATATGGAATGTATGTTGATGAATGCTTGATGTACATGAATGGTTAGGGAGGTGCCAGCCTAGAAAGGGAGTATCCATCAGCCGAAGAATGTGTCAAGTAGGACCACCAGACAACACCCACCCCGCCCCGGAGGGTAAACTGGGATCCACCCCATCACCTGGAAGGATGAGAAACACAAACTTTGGACAGTGTGGAGCCACCAGGAATGTGCCACTTTGGACAGGAATGTGCCATCTGCTGATTGAGTCAGCTCCCATAGACTAACATAGGAATTAATTCCTATAAGAATGGACTCTAAAGACTGAGGACGTAGAGTCTCTGGTTCTGCTGCCAACCTCCAGGAGCATCAGGTGCATCTGACACAGCCTCGGCTCCATCCTCATGACCAAGATACCTGGCCAGTAACTTGGCATGAGCAACTTCTATGCTGGTAACTATAACACCTATACAGAACTTGAATAAATAATTGTGTATATGTGTGTGTGTGTGTCTGTGTGTATAAGAAATAAGTAGTGATAGGAATAAGTAGTCAAACAACGTGGTTTACTTTTATCTTTTGCTTTATTATATTTACAATAAATGTGGCATCTTTGCCTTATCCCTCTTAATAAGATCCTGCTGGTTTTTATTCTATTGGTATAACAAAATCGGGACTGTCCCTATAAAAAATGGACATCTGGTCACCCTAATCTTCCCCCTGTTCATGGATCCTGCTGGGTTTAGATGTGAAATAAGTGCCCGGACACCTACAGTGGCAGAAACTTGGATGTCTAGGGAACTTTTATTGCAAAAGCTTTGGCACTAGGCTGGGCGCCTACAGGGTTAGATGGCAGCCGAGCAGGGGTTTTGTGGATTGATGTGGTGCCTAAAAACAGTACCTAGGCACCTAAATCTTGGGTTTAGGCCACAAAGTACCTTTATGGAGTAACTGAAAGGAGAATTTGGCACAGAGAATGAAAGCCAGGCTCCAGTTAAGTCTATGGCAAAATACACATTGACTTTATGGGGCCAGAACTTCAACCAAAGTCAAGAACCCCTTTTTAACATATGCTCTGGAGAAGATCTGCGCTTGGACCAGACATTAATCCCAGCCCCAAGGTGAAAAGTGTGAGGCTTGATTAGCACTTTACTGATTTTTAAAGAAATATTTTGCAAATTTATGATGTTACAAAAGGATGTTGTGATCTTTGCACATTACTGGAAAGCACCTGACTTGTCATGGACCATGGCTAGAGATGGAACTTCAGTTTCCAGAAATGATAGTCCCTTAATCTTCACAATCACAAACATTTGCCAAAAATAAAACACTTAATACAAATAAAAAACAAATAAAATTGGAACATAATTAATAAACTAGAACACTTCCATAGTCCTTTCCCAAGCAGGATCAGGTTCTATGAGACCAGTTAAGAAAGACGGGCAAAAGAAACTGTATTTTAGTCTTGAGTTTGCAAAAATCTCAGTTGGTTTTGGTGTTGCAAAATCAAAATCAGGGGCAGTTTGCACCAAAGATCCAGGTTATTCAAACTACCAATTTTTGGGCATCGATAAAAGGTTCTGGTTTTGGCATGTAACTTACTTGATAGTCAAAATAAAATAATTGGATCAAAAACCATTGGATGCATAAAACATTGGATCAAATTTATCCCTGGTATAACTCCACTGCAGTAGCCTTATGCCAGGGGATAATGTGGATCTTTTAATAACATACTGAGTGCCATTCTACATTGCTTTCGATAAAAGAATTTAAAATATGGTTATTTTAAATGTAAATAGATAGGTATTATTTTGAGGGTTTTTTTAAAAAATGGAATGACAGACCCTTATCTACCGACTTGCATATACATCATCTGAAGAGAATACTTTGCATGTTTCCATAGATTCAGAATACAAAGATTCTCTTTGTCCTTTTTTTTCTTTGTGTCTGCATCCAATACCAAAGTTAGTTGCTACTGTCTATTAAAATTAGATTAAAAAGGGCTTCCTTCTTGCATCTGTATCAGAATTGCTTCATGAACAGATTTTACATTGCAACCTTAAAAGTAGTTATGCTTCTTTCTTGCTTTGTTCTTTCATTATGTGAGACTCCCCGTTACTCAGTATTTTATTCTCATTAGAGCACTGCTTGTCACATGTTTTCACCAGAAACATTCATCACCAAGGTCAAAGGGTGAATATCGTGATCTATTACGCTTAGAGGGATCTAATGAAAAGCCACATAATTATCCAATTTTAAGAGAAGCATGTAAAAAAAAGAAGGGGAGCATTTCCTATAATTTAAATTGTTTTGTTTCCCTGAAGCGAAATTCAGCACCTGATTGACAGGACATAATGATAATTCTTATTGATATGGTGATGTTAATTGTATAGAGATATTTAATAAGTCCCATATTCCTGAGGTAAATGCATGCTCTTAACCTGCACCTGAACCTGATTTTTGATGCAGTGTGAGGATGAGGCAAAGATACAGATAGCTGAGCACAAGTGGATTTTCAGTCTTGTGTGGCAGAATGGAAATTGAAATCTTCAGAATCTATTAGGAGGACAATTCTGCAGTTGCTCACACTTTTATAAATTATGCTGTATGTGTTGCTGAGACACAAAGTCAGGGAGTTGCAATTGGGGGAAATTACCATGACTTTACTACAGCTCCAGGAGTAGGCTTTTTCCAAAGAGGGTTGGAAGCAGTTTATATTTTAATAGAGACATACATAAATTAGATTCAAAGCCTACTGACTAGCTGGTGTGACACTTGTCCTGTACAATGTGGGGCAAATAGCAAAAATGAAAGACACAACAAAAATAAATAAGGCAGAAAGGTGCAAATAACATAGCAATTTAAGTGTGGTCTAAATTCATAGTTCTAGCCTTGTGATAGTAGCCAGCCAGACCAACAGAAGGTGGATCTGCACCATAGGAGCACCAAAGGGACTGAGCACAGGACTGGGTTTCAGAAGATCTGGATTATATTCCTGGTTCCACCACTGATTTGCTTTTTGACCTTGAGTAAATCATTAATCTCTCTGTGCCTCAGTTTCCTCCTCCACTGCAGAGAGGTCATAATATTTCTCTATGTCACAAAGCTAGGAAGCACTGTAGAAGATGGTCATTATACTTTTTAGGATAGAGGGAAGCTGGGGATCCAAAATTCAAACTGTGGGATGGACCCAATGGAGCCTGATCCTGTAAAATGCTGAGGACTGTGGCCCCAATCCAGTGAAGCACTTAAACATGTGCTCAAAGTTCATTAGGACTTTTCATGTGCTTTAAGTTAAGCTCTTGCTGGCTCGGGGACAGAGTGCTCAGCACTTTGCAGAATCAAGGCCATCGTGAGGACCACGTCAGAGGTATGCGTATGTCATTTCTTTTAAATGAATGGTGCCATTTGCTACAAAGGACTTGTTTCACTTGCAGAAATAAGGCTTCATGCTGCTAGGTACTGAACACAGGGACAGGGCCTCTGATGCTGTGAGATGTTGTGCAACACTAGATGGGGAGGGCTCTGAGTTACTACAGAGAATTCTTTCCCAGGAATCTGGCTGGTGGGTCTCACCCACATAGTCAGGGTGTAACTGATCATCATATTTGGGGTCAGGAAAGAATTTTCCCTCAGGTCAGATTGGCAGGCCCTGGGGCTTTGTCACCTTCCTCTGCAGCACAAGGGCACGGGTCACTTGCTTGTTTGAACTACAGTGGTGAAGGTCAGACTGATTGTGATGGTCCCTTCTGGCCTTAAAGTCTATGACTCTATGTTGTCCCTGATCCCATTTCCTTCAGAGAGAGTGGAAGGCTCTCCGCACCTTGCAGGATTGTGCCCATCATTAGCAGGCCTAGTGTAAATCTGGAGACAGCCGCCCATAAAACCAAAGAAACACTCGTGGGGGAATTCTCCATCTCTGGCAATTTTGAAATCAAGATTGAAAGTTTTTCTAAAAGTTCTGCTCCAGTTCAAACAGGAACAAATTCCAGGAAGCGCTTGGAGCTGGAGGGGTGAGTCCCAGTTCAAAGAGACATACTCACCTTAGCTCTGATTGAGCTAGTGCATTAAAAATAGAACGTGGCCATGACAGCGCGAATGGTAAGATGGGCTAGCTGCCCCAAGTACGTACGAGGGTCTCTAAAGGGCACGTCCTCAGGGGAGCTAGCCCCTCCCACTGCTTGTGCTGCCATCACTACATTCTATTTTTAGCCTGCTAGCTTGATCAGAGCTAGCAGGGGCATGTCTCCTTGAGCTGGGAATCACACCCCCAGCTACAAGTGAGGACATACCCTAAGAGGGTGTCAGAACTCCCTAAATGCCCCTACACTGACTTCCCAGACTACTCAGGTGCTATACAGCCAGTTACTCTCCTACAAGGGAGGTTGGTGGGAAAGCATGGAGCTTAGACTCCACCCACACATACTGGCCAGAACAAATGAAAGTGCTGTAATTTGCTGCAAGTACAAGATAGAAGCAAATGACTTCTTCCAGGAGGAAACAGGGGAGGCACTGTAACTCAGGTTTAGGTTTCTGAATCCCAGTACCTCGCTGGGGCACTCCTGTGATGGTGCAGTTATGCATCACCCCTTGTTCAAGGCTATTCGAAATGCAAAGTCTAGCCCATAAAGAGGAGTGGTGCTTACCCTACAGAACAAGTTACATGCTTTTTTTCCCCCTAGTTCCTGATTTGAGGGGAGATTCTGATACCCTTACTCACATTGAGTAGTACCTTAACCCACAAATTGTCCCCTTGAAATGAATGGGTCTACTTAAGCAATAAGTAAGACGAGTAAAGCCCAGAATCAGGTCCAAAAAGGCAAGCAACTCTGAAAAACATAGCTAGCCAAACTGAACCAAGGGGGAAGGAAGGGAGACACAGAAGGAAGGTTGTAAAATTGAATGAAATACACTTAAAATAAACCCAAAGCCACATTGATCTTCAATTCCTTTACACTACTAACACATTTAATAAACTATTATAAAAATGCCAATAAATAGTATATTAACTTTTTAAAATATCAGTTGTATACATAAAACTGAAAGCCACTCCTGCTGCACTGTATAGTTTGCTCATGCAATGAGCAGTCAGGATCAATAACATTGTTGGGCAACTGTTAAGAATGGCTGAGAGGAGATAATTTCAATTTTATTTTTTATGGACACGAGCAACTGATTTTTCAAATAATTCTGTGATGCACCATCTAACAGTGTCCCAAGAGGTTATTCTGGTTTACCCCTTACATTTTTCGCATATTTAGGAGGTGCAAAATAACAAATTATACAAGAACATTTGCACCTTGAATATTATAAGGTACAAAAATTGCCTGTAAGTGAAATTAATGATGAAATATATCAGGCGTAGGCAACCTATGACACACGTGCCAAAGGCGGCACACGAGCTGATTTTCAGCGGCACTCACACTGCCCAGGTCCTGGACACCAGTCCGTGGGGCTCTGCATTTTAATTTAATTTTAAATGAAGTTTCTTAAACATTTTTAAAACCTTATTTACTTTACATACAACAATAGTTTAGTTATATATTATAGACGTATAGAAAAAGACCTTCTAAAAATGTTAAAATGTATTACTGGCATGCAAAACCTTAAATTAGAGTGAATAAATGAAGACTCGGCACACCGCTTCTGAAAGGTTGCCGACCCCTGAAATATATATTCCACCAAACTTAAAGGGAGATACCGATAAGCAGTTGTGGACAGCAAGACATGAGTTTGTAATGCAATATTTATTAACTTTATTAACTGCACCTTCCACAAAACAAAGGGGGCCTGTGTACAGTTGCCAAAATAAAATAAAATAAAATAAAATAAAACAAAACAAGCAAAGACTCTTTCTTTACACTGAGAGGTAGAAAAAATAAGACTATCCCTATAAATAGCCAAACCTCCAAGCCACTCCCTCGCCAGCAAAAGTATATGGAAACAAAAAATCAAATATTATTTTGGGTTGCATACTCAGAATCCTCAAGTCATGGATCAGGGAAGTAATAATCTCTTTCTGGGATGGAACTTATGAGACTGCACCATGAATAATGCTCACGTGTGCTCAAACTGAAAAAGAAAGCGATAGCCTGCTCCATATTTTAACCCTTGTCTTTCTTTTTTTTCCTTTTACCAGCTGTCAATCAAGTTTATGCTTCTTTCCAACTGTATAGGCATAACCATTTATGCATCCCCTCCTTTCAAATACACCTCTACCCCGATATAACGCAACCCGATATAACACGAATTTGGATACAACACGGTTTCACCTATAACGCGGTAAGATTTTTTGGCTCCCGAGGACAGCATTATATCAGGGTAGAGGTGTATTAAGGTGGATGGTGCTGGGCATCTCAGTATCAGAAAAATGCCAACAAACTGGAGTGTGTTCAGAAAGAAGTAGCAAAACAAGGGACAAGAGGGACTGATTTATAAGAAAAGATTAAGACAAATAAATAGGGCTTGATGTTATCCTCAATCACACCAGGGTGAATTGGCAGTAACTTCACTGAAGCCAGTGGAGCTTCACTAGTTTAGACCCATTGTAAAAAAGATAAGAATCAGGCCCATATAACTTGAACAGAGGACAAATAATGAGGAGATATGATAACTAGAGATGGTCTAAAGTCTCAGAGAAGGAAACAAACC
Organism: Chrysemys picta bellii; assembly: GCF_011386835.1. Classification (NCBI taxonomy): domain Eukaryota; kingdom Metazoa; phylum Chordata; order Testudines; family Emydidae; genus Chrysemys; species Chrysemys picta. The sequence continues at coordinate 65,770,723 of NC_088792.1, read as the reverse complement.
AGCCAGTCACCAGAAGAAGGTAGGTTACAGGAATATGAACCTTCAGACTGGCCGCCTGAAGATGGTGGGGAAGCGGTCCTCTGAATAGCTCCCAGCCAATCACCACCTGAGAGACTAGACACTGAAAAGGCAATAGGACACTGGAGCAAGCTGCAGAGACTCTGCCCACTAAGACAACTTACCGCCTATTTAGAAAGAGTTGATGTCTGTTGTGAGACAGTAGAGAGGGGGGGAAATAGCAGTTTGAGTTTTGCACATGAAACACAGGATCTTTGGCAGTGCAAACAGGAATACTACCCTGTGCACTGTTTACTCCACCTGATCTAAAACTATCCCTAGCAGATCATCCAGACCTCAGACCAATGCTCCTGCACAGTCCAGGGTCTCCTGGATCTGCAGCCAGAATGATAGATCCTAATGGCATGGCTGACCCCACAGAAGCAATCAGTTCACTCACCATATATCTATTTACACAGTAGTCCAGCCAAGCCTGAACCCAAACAAGATTCTCCTATCCCCTAAGGCCACATTGCATAAATAGAGCAAAGTGACCTTAATGCACCTAGACAGTGGAGAATTCCCCCTGTGCAGCAACTCCCCACTCTGGCATACAGCGAGCCGAGACAGGCTAGCCACTCCCTGCATCAGCTGCCACTCCAATCCCCAGCAAAGGGAAGGAGGGGACATGTCAGGACCATTCCTAGGGTGAGGCATGGGCAGGGAGGAGGCATGGGACAACAAAGCTCCACTATGCCCAATCCTCCATTGCCTCTGTGGAGCTCTAACTTGCACCAGGGCCAGGTGATCCTGAATCAAGCACCCTAGTCAGCTCCCGGCAGCCACCACTCTCTGCAGGACCTCAGCTGTGCTTGAATGTAATGAAGAACGTTTAGCGATTTCATCACCAGTGATCATTGTCTACTAGCACTTGAAGGGTATAAGGAAGGAGAGGAATTCTTTAGTGGAGTTCCAAGGGGGTATAACGAGGAGTAATAGGAGAGGGAGGAGAAAGGAAGGAGAGTTCAGTGGTTAGGGTACTTGCCTGGATTACAAGAGACCTGGGTTTCAATTCCCTACTCTGCCACAAATTTCCTGTGTGATCTTGGCAAGACACTTAGGCTCAGATTTTCAGATGTATTTAGGCACCTAACTTAGGTGCCTAAACATCTCTGAGGATATCTCTCTGTGCCCAAGTACCCCCTGTGCAAAATAATGATATAGTCTTTCCATACTTTATAGGATTGATAGGGGCTATGCACATATAGCTAGGATGTTCTGCTTGATATTCAGCCTAAGTATGGAGTACTCTCACAAGAACAGTGGTGAACACCCTATCATCTCAACTGGACTAGATACAGCAGTGGAAAACACACATAGGGAACAATCCTTCAATGCCAACAGGATGGACTAGGTAATTGAGCTCTAATTTCCATGGGGCAAATCCTGAGAGGTGCTGAAATACCCACTGACTTCTCAAAATGTGGCCCAGGGAATCATTACCACAGGCTGCTATTTGGCTGTACATATGAAAAAAGATACATAAACCCAGAGCTGCCTAATGCAAGAAACATGAACATGATTCCAGAACACCACATGATTCCCTTAAATCATATTGCATTTTAGGAATCCTACTCCTCCAGGGATCCAGAATTGCTTAGTTGCCCCACATGACATAGACGAAACCCCTACCTAGAGGATAACAACCTTAATAATTGTTCTGACCAGGATGTCGGCTTTTATCACAGTAGCCTGCATACATGTGGCATAAAAGGGGATTAGGACTCACTTGAGAAAGAAATAGCTTGTCACTCCATCAATTAGAAGGTCATAAGAAAGACCGACTTTGTCGACATCCTCACGGGGAGGGGAGGATGGGAGGGAGAAGGAAATTACTGCAGCTCTTGAAAGGGTCCGATTCATTTCTCTGCTCACACCTGGCCAGCAGCTCTGGCCTGCAAGTAGGGAGGGCCAGATAGATTGGGGAGACATCTGTGTCAGATTATGAACTTCATTTTGTTTTGTGAATCCTATTTTGTTTCAGGGGCTCTACTTTGTACTGTAACTTTCATTTGAGAATATGATCTCCATGGTGTATTGCAACCACCTTTGTGGATTATAGCAGCCATTTTGTAGCAGGAGCTTGACACCGAGTGGACGGACTATGGCTATGGTTACACTACAGAGCTTACAGTGGCGCAGCTGCACCCATACAGCACTGCTAGTGCAGACACTCTAAGCAGAGAGCTCTCCCATCGACTTAATTATTCCAGCCCCCCCAGCGAGCGGAGGTAGCTATGTCGGCGGGACAGCTTCTGTCCACACCAGTGCTTAGGTCGATGTAACTTATGTCGCTCGGAGGGTGGCTTATTCACATCCCTGAGTGATGTAATTATACCAGAGTAAGTGGTAGTGTGTACACAGCCTTTGTCTGAGAAGCTATGGCAGAGCCACCAAGGGCCATCAGAACTGAATGACTTTTCCCTCTTGGAACAATGGCTTTTCTATGGGTAGAGCCAATGACTTTGAATGACTCTGCAGAGAAGCTAATGGGATCCGGCTATGGAGCCCAGAACTCCACCAATTTAGGCACCTGGGCACAAGGGTGAGAGAGACTGTTTTAAAAGGTGGCTGTTTCTTGAAGCAAGAAGCCAGACCACTGGCATATGCAAGAAGACCAGGCTAAGGAAGGCAGGAAGGGCTGCCTTGCCTAAGGACACTGACCAAAACTGGGACTTATTGGGGAGGAGGGGTGTTGATATCAGGCTTGAGGGGATATTCAGGACTATTCGTTGTTTTTCAAAGAGCTGTCACTCTAGTGTGCTTTGTTAAGAGTAAAGTGTCTATGGTTAAGGAATTCCTAGTGAGGCCCTGTTCTTTGCTTTATGCCACTTTGTCTCTAAAGGCTTTACCTAGAAACCAGAGCTCCCATAACCAGGTGGACTCTGGGGAAACATGTCTAAGCAACTGGAGGCTTGGTAGGGCTGGGGCACTGGTTCCAGGGTCTAAGGCAGCTGGACTATGGGATCCCACAGCCAAAGAAGGGTGTCAGATATGGGGTCTGCACCTGGAAGTGTGCCCAAGAGACCCACAGCTAGAACAAGTGACCAGCCTCTGCCCAGACTGAGGGGGTGGGTGTTTAGAAGCCCATGGGATCTAGTGGTTATATCCACGCACAACAGACGTGTGTCCATCCAGAGAGAAGGACTGGGCCAAGTTGTTACAGGGTACAAAGCCAATGTTCTGCCCACTGCTTATACCTCTTTACCCCTTTGCTCACAGCTGTATTGGGACAGAAGAGAACCTCTGGGGAACAGAGGCTATGCCCCTCTGCAGTGCCATGAACCAATTAGATCTCTCTCACTCAAGCAACAGGAGAGGATCCTTATTCCCTGCACAATCAAGTAAGACAAGGTCACACTCTAGTCCAATGGGACTATTTTCACAGTAAGTTACTACTCATAGCAAGTTGCCATTCTTTGACAGCCTTGCCATGAACTCTTCAGATTAGAACAACCTGTATAACCCTTTCTGCCAGATGGTCCTCCCAGTAACCAAGATTCTCCCCCTGAGGTCTAGGGGCAAAGTAAAGAAAAGAAAGAAAAAAGCAATCTGAAAAAGGTCTTGTATTAGTCTTCAAATAAAGAGAAACAGCCCCCTCCCAAGGGGTTTCCTGGTCCCCAGTGTTCCTGCTAGGAGCCCAGACTGTTAGGGAGTTAGAGTTCTGATTAGACAGAGAGCATTTCCTTGTCTCAGGCAGATCCAGAGTCTGGCTCCCTCCACAGTCTCCCTATTATGAGGGATGGATATAGCCTTGCCGCTCCCAACTGTGACTCACTTGGGAGGCCTACAAATTCTTGCAGCCCTAGGACTATATCCCAGGTTACCTTCTGTCTGAAAGAGAGGATAGCCTTGCCCCACTCACACTTCAATGCTCTGGTTCTGGGGTCTAAACAGTTAGCAGCTTGGGTTCTCCTCTTGCTCAGTGGTTATTCTATTTGTTTGATGGGTCTGCATTTGCAGAAAAAGACCTGGAATGGGATAGCATGACCATGGCGGCCTCCCTCCTCAATCTTAAAGTGCCAGCATATCAATGTGGGGGTGGCAGAATCTAGCTCTATATAAACTCTCTCTCTCTCTAAACAAGCATCACCAGGACGACTCATTTGTGAAATTGCACAGAGGGATTCACAGGGCCACAGCCTGAGATCTATGTCTCTGTCCTATTACCTAATATATAACCGCAACAAACGAGGAAATGCCTTCCTTTGCCATCCCAACCCAAGGAGGATACAGAATAAGACAGAGACAAATGGGGAAAGATAAAGATGCATACAATTTTGGATGAATATTTTTAATGTTTTCCTAGATTAATGGTATAAGAGGTGCATGAAATCCTCAGTGATAAACATGAGATAGATAGATTTGTTCAGTAATCCACAATCATACTTTGTAACTAATATTCTCTTTTTAGTAAGCAAGATTTCAGGTAGAACAAACTATGAACGTCATATGTATTTGTATTAAAACAAATCACTTTTTATTCTATTTTAGCTGACTGTTCCCCTGTTGTATTGTTTAGCCTTGTATAGCTTTGAATTTAAGACTCCGGGTCAAATTGTGCCTTCTATTACTCCAGGGAGAGGAGAATTTGGCCCTATTTTTTCTAGAATCAGAGTCTATCTAAGTAATCTGAGGTTTCCATCAGTTATGTCCCCATTCCAAGGCATATTGTACCTGAACTTACAGTGAACAAGGCTGGAGAGAGAGAGAGAGAGAGAGAGAGAGAGAGAGGCATGGTCCACCTCTTCTTGTAGTTAGGACAGTTATTTAAACTACAAGGAGTGGAGGGGCAGGGTGACCTAAGGTTCAATTTTAGGGAACCCAGAGAAAGTCCACTGGAGCAAACAAAAAAGAAGAACAGGAGTACTTGTGGCACCTTAGAGACTAACAAATTTATTAGAGCATAAGCTTTCGTGGACTACAGCCCACTTCTTCGGAGCAAAAAGACCAAGGAGCAAGCATGTGTGTAAATGCAGTGATGAGTTTGCAGCCATTCACGCAAAGCAACTTTGCCCCAGTTTCTGCCTTGCTGCATGTCCCATACGAACAAAACCAAAAGTCTCACAGTGGAACTTATCTGAAGTCACCAAGTTTTTCCTAATTTGGGGTAAAAAAAAAAAAATCACATGAAACCACTGACTGCATCTATTTTGTTCTCCATTGAAAACCACAGCACAATCAGCATGAATTCTACATTAGCGGCCTATGTTTGACATTGACATATGAGATTCACTCATATATGAACTAACATGAAAGGTTCAGATGAAAGTCCATACACATGTGTAGCACATATAAAAATGACTACATGCTCTCTGTGTTTACGATATATATGTTCTTTCCAAATAGGTTACCTCTAAACTTATCTAGGAGCGAACCCCAGCAAACAGCTTATAACAAAATCACAAATCAGATAAACGACTTCTGGACTGAGGTTTCACAACAAAAGTTTTGCCTGGCTCTAGTACCAGTAGCTGTATATAATAGACTAGCTTGTAACTGTCCAAAACTAGTACATTTGTTGTTAACTCAAACTATTACAATCTAGTGGGTATATAACACACCCGCTAAAACAGTTACCTAATCATAAAGCATATTATGGATACTATAAGGCCAGACTGTGACTGCCCCTGTGAGTATATGCTAGAGAAGCAGTAAAGAAGCCCTTTCCCTTATTAGAACATTCATTCAGGAGAGTGAACACTGGGCTGGATCCAACACCCACTGGAGTCAATGAAAAGGCTCCCGTTGGCTTCAATGAATACAGGATCAGGCCATCTTAGCACAAAGAGAAGAACAGGAGTACTTGTGGCACCTTAGAGACTAACAAGTACTCCTGTTCTTCTTTTTGCGGATACAGACTAACACGGCTGCTACTCTGAAACTTAGCACAAAGAGGGACATCTAGCACAGACAGCAGAATTGCATACCCCAAATTGGGCATGGTTAGGCAGGTAGGGGATGGGGGCCTAACCACCCAGGGTTCTTTTATGGCCTGGAGACTGCCCCTGGGGAAGAGGGCACATATTACTCCTTTTTTTAAATGAGTATTAAATGCTGCTCCTGGCCCTAGTCCTCCAGTGCCTCTGGAGCCATTATGCAGGCTTACAGACTTGTGACAGTGCTACACCTCCACTCCATCCCACATGCCCCCCTGACACTGGTTCTGATACCCATAATTTAGCTTGTGGTTAATACACATTTGACCATGCATTTATTTATTCAAAAAAACTACATTACAAAAGTAAGTTAAATACACGGAGCTATGTTTAAATAATTCCAAGGAACAAAAAGCCAGGAAATTCATTTAAACTCTACTTCTTTTCCCCCCTGCTATTTGTCGTGAGGATGAAGCGTCAGCCGTAACTTTGAATTTCCTGGCTTTCGTTGTTTTGAAAAACTCAAATGCTTGGTGTTATTTAAAATGGGGCTGGTTTTGTGGGAGTTTTTTGCATTTAGTTATTTTACAAAGAAAAAAGGTATAAATATATATTCGTACCAGATACATTTTAAAGACTGCAAGTACCTGATCCTCAGCTGGTGTAAATCAGCATTGACATCAGTGGAGCTGTGCTGATCTATGCCAGCTGAGGAACGGGCTCGAAATGCATTGAAAATACATCCCGGCTAAATTAGCTCTCAATAAACAGGGAAACATTATAGTTCATGTAGATGATCATTTTAAAATCTCAATCACCTGCTACAAAATTAGCTTTGTAACTCAGCACCACACGCCATCCTTATGGAACGGTTCTGAACACTGCATTTGCCGTATATTTCCCCAGCCATCATTGAAATGTAAAAGAGCAATTGACATAACAACATATCAGATGTGGATTATTGGTTTAGAACCTAATCCAGATCCCAGGAAACCTGTCAAGCAGATATCAAGAACGCCTGACAAGGAAGCGTGACATCTGCAGCAGGGGTGATATGCCAATTAAGAGTTCTTGTTTATAGCAACTTCACATGGCAATGTGAACGGTGAATGTAAATGATCAAAAGAGGCTGGGAGGCTCTCCCATCATTCACAAAAGGTGCTTAGGCGCTGGTTCCTTTGAATGCTGTTTTAGTAGTGGTCTAATACAATACATCTTAAGGAACATTTATACTGTGTTCACTGTGCATTCAACTGTGGCCACTTCAAAGGTTTAGCCAAGTATTTTATGGCCATGGTAAAGGGTTCTTATTGATTTAAATTACAAGCCTGGCTCCCGTCAGCTTCACTTGAGGGCAAAAATGCAATAAAATATCCCAAAGCACAGAGACAGACATATTGCATTGACAGTCTTAAGAGATCCTTTTCATTATAATCACCCTCAGTGATATTTTTTTTAAGGACAAGTTAAGCATAGAGATTTTTCCATTCTCTTTAGGTTTGGAGGGTTTACCCCTGAAATCTAGCATCAGGGCCATCCAAGAGAAGGCGCACACCAAATCCTCTGGGTTTTCGTTTTTCACTATTTGTCAAAGACATATAGAATGTTTCCAGAATGGCATTGATATATTGGCGAATGTTACCATGGAGTTACAGGGTTTGGTCATAAAATCATTTGCATACACAGCAAGCAAAATCCAAATGTAATTGAAAGGAGTGACTGACTAGTCTCTCTCCGTGTCTGGAAACCATTCTATTCCATTGGGGGATTAGTTGTCATCCAGAAAAACTTCCCTCGGGATTAGGGGGGGGGATGTTTTATATTGGTGTTCCTACAATTGAAAGTTACGAGACATAGAAAAAGAAGAGAAGCCATCAAAATGAAACATTGTTTATTGTTTTCTCAGCACAGCTATATTATAATGTACTCACGAAGGAGGTTTCCTAACCAAAGGAGTATAGAAAAATAAAACTAAACCAGGCAATATTTTTGTATACTTTATATGCAGTTTCTTTATAATAAGTTACCTGAAATGCACCCTAGGTGGAGATAACCTCTGGACACACACGGAAAATAGCAAATGACTATTATGTGTCTGACATTTGAAATAACATGTTTCTGGAGGGTTGGCATTACAAGAGTCATTTCACTTCAAAATGTTATTCCTAATGTAATTTTTTTAAATTCATAAGAGGCACTTGCTTGAATTCAGCATAGCACTAAAGTCACTCACAAGACAGAGGTCAAATTCATTTCATTTCTTTTATGTTTTCTTCTCTCTGCTGGATGAAATAAATGATTAAGCCTAGAACACTTGGCAGTTCAGTGAATGTGCTCGGTAGTACCATTACAAGATCGATTTTCTCAATACAGGAGTCTTTCTAGGGTGCACATTGCTTAGCTGACATCTGTCGCGGTTGTCATGGCAGCACCCTCTCCAGCATAGTGAGAGGTCAGGCCTGACAGGGAAGGCCTCGCCAGTTTTACCCTAGTCACTTCAAGGTTAACAGCCAATGGACCAAAGAAATAGGCAATTATAGTACAGTCAATTCCGGTTAAGGAAATATCTGAGAAGTAAATATATCTGATAAGTGAATGAAAATGAAACAGCCAGTGTTATTTAGTCAGGTCTGCATTATCATCAGTATCCTTTGGTTTGGGCTTAATTGTTTTCAAATGTAATTTCGCTATTAAAACTCTAGCAAAGAAAACAATACGTTAAACTTACTCTGCCATCAAACCCTCAGACCTGCATCGTGTACCTGGAACTCTGGCTGGCTGGCTAAGTCTCCTTCGATAGCAAGTGGAAAGAAACCTTTATTTGTGCTCATAAATGGGGCAACAACTCCACAAACAAATGGGTACGCTGTTACTCAATCTACGCATACAAATGCAGGTTGACCTGATACAGTCATATTTTAAAATGTGGCCCAGAATATCCTAACATCCATTCTGAATTGTAGCAAAGCAATTTTTTTTTCCAGTCAGAAGGACTAGATTTGTTTTGGGGCTCAAATGTAATTGTCATATAGAGAGAGTATTATTTTAATTGATACCCTTAGACTGGGACTGGGAAAATGACAGGTGGAACTAAAACGTAAAGATTTCCAATTACAACCAGCATCTATCAGGAATTCCGCTCCTGACAATGCCTGCTCACAATGTCTTGAAGTTCATTATGGTAGATATATTCCTATTACCTACTCTTGATTAAATTCACTTTCAGGGCATAACTAGGGCTCAGAAAGGAACTCTCCCCATGATAGTTTATTTCATAATTTTCCATTATGGGAGAATTTCAAGCTTACTGTGAAGCATTTGCAACTGGCCTCTGATGCAGCCAGGGACAGGACTAGAGCAACCATTGTTCTGATAGATTCCTGGTATGGCCATCCATATGCTTAGCAGTAGTAGGTTAGACCATGGAATAAGGAGATATTTAGATTTTACTGCAAATTATAGGAATGATAATACTTTTGCTTTTATTTGGCCTGTTATTTGGAGATGACGACAATGGCTAAAGTAAAATGCTATTTGAATAAAAAGGCTGTTTCCATTGAAGTTTAACTCCATTAGTGGTCAAGGTTCGTGATACTTATCCTTCATGGGCAGTCATCGTCAGGTTTTCACTGACCTAGTAATTTCCCAGCATGAGTGTGATAATAAAAATGGGCAGAGTGAGTTGGAGTGCCTGGTAGCAATTCACTGGAGGAATAGGCTCTGGCCCTACTGTGACAGCTGAGAGGAGGCCCTGATGGCTTCCTCATGGTAGCAACAACAGGTGGGTGCTGAAGCTGTGGGGCAAGAGAATCCACTCCAGGGGCCCTGGAAACTGGCCAAAGGTTGGAAGGACAAGATCATGCAGTCCTACCTCCACAATCCTTCATCCCCACCTCAGTTAGGGGACCCTAACCCACCCCCTGAAAGGGAAAGGCAGCTGAGCAGGACTGGGCAGACAATTCAAAGAGCTTCTGTGTCTATAGAGGGAGAGAGCAAGAGATGAGAGCTTTGGTAACCAGTCTGGGAAAGCCCCCACTTCCCCATGCTTCCTCTGAGCCTCCAAGTCAGCTGTAGCATTCAGGGGACAGGTGTTTCTCCTTAGTGCCCTCCAAACAGGCAGATATGCTTCAAAGGCTCCCTATCCCATGCACCTGTGTCTAACAATGCCTGATCCTTTCCCATTGTCGCTGGGGATGGGTGTCATTGTGACAGGTCTCACCCCTCTCCACCCAGGTATGATTCTGGAGGTAAGGATGCTTTACCCTATCCACACACATGTGCCATCTGATCCTGGAGTGGTTCTCCCTTCCTCAAAGCTTCAGCAATCATGTTACCTACGCCCCACCTGCCCTTTGCTGCTGCCATGGGAGAGCCCTATGGGGAATTGGGGCTTCTCAGCCATCATAGCAGATGAGCAGGGCTTATTACATTTCTGAAGAAGAGGGTTCCCGGGGAAAACTGTCAGCGAAATGGTACCAACATTGTCCTTTACATCCCTGCTGCTGTCGTTGCTGTTGCAGGTGTTCACACCAATCCGGATTAGAATATGCCAGAGGCTCTGCCTCCTGTGAATCCCCTGACTTCCCTCAGCTCAGCAGAATAGTGGATTGTTCATCCTGGCAACTGTAGCTACCCCTGAAACAGGCTATTTAAATCAGTGCAAACATTTAGCTATAATAAGCAAACAAAGAAAAAGAGATTTGGACAGAAGAGAATGGAAATGGAAGGGATGTAGGAGGGAAACCAGAGGGAGAGGAAAGGAGAATGAAAGAAGGGATAGAAACACAAGTGGAAAGGGGAAGAGTATATAAGGAAAGATGGGGAACAAAGGGCAAAGAGTGATCTGTGTGGAAATGGAGGAAAGAAAAAAGATAATGGATGAGAGAGCAAATGGAGAAGTAGGGAGATGTGGCTAGCAAGGAACAGAGAGAAATGGAAACAGAAAGGAAAAGAGAAGAGGAAAATAGGGAGGGGAAAGATGAGAAGAAAGGATCTAGGAAGAGTATAGTTTTGTCTACGCTCAGTTTACCCTTAAATAATGGTAGGAAGTGATGTGGCCAGTTTACTAACAATGGAAATTCCACAACACTGGGGCACAGTTATTGAGAAAAAAAAGACAATCTTCCTCCCTAAGCCAATGCTTTAAATCCAGAGTCTAAATCAGAATAAGATGACTTTCCATCTCTCCAAAGAACCCTATGCAATCAAGTTTTCAGATTTAGGCACTGATTTTGGAGGCCTTCAGTTTGGGGGTGCACAGCCCTACAGACTTTGGGCCTGATTTTCAGGTGGACACCTACATGTACATAGCTATGGGGGGGAGGGATAGCTCAGTGGTTTGAGCATTGGCCTGCTAAACCCAGGGTTGTGAGTTCACTCCTTGAGGGGGCCACTTAGGGATCTGGGGCAAAATCAGTACTTGGTCCTGCTAGTGAAGGCAGGGGGCTAGACTCAATGACCTTTCAAGGTCCCTTCCAGTTCTAGGAGATAAATAGGTATAAAGCCCCTGTTGTGCTCATGAAAGGTCTGACAGTCATGCAGGGAGGTGGGATTGGGGGTCTTATACCCCCTTGATCTCAAGCACAGACACCCAGCCACAATCTAGCTTTTGAGAAGTAATGGGTCTACTCATGGTATCAAGCACTGTTCTTGGTAGCATGCACAAGTTCAGGCCCCTAATTTGCATTTCTCCTCAAATGTATCTCGATACAGAATGAACATTTTTGCTCCTAGATGTTGTGACTTTCTCAGAACACTGAAATCTGAAGATCCTAGGCCAAATTCGGCTCTTTAGTTTCAAGGGAGTTTCTTCAGATTTACACTGGCGTAACCAAGATCAAATTTGGCCCAAAGAAAGACTAAATAGAATGAAACTCAGCCCACCACATTTGTTATTGAAGACAATGGAACTGCAAGTGCTTATCATCTCTGAAAATTGGGCCACAGTGTTCAATTTTACACCAAGTTTTCAATACAACGTTGGCCTGATGATTTTTAAAACTTATTTAGAATGCCAACAAGCATACTGATTTGAATAAGTGGCATGGCATATTGTGATGCTCTCCTTGCCCTGCTCTCCTTCCCATCCATCCTGTCCAGGAACTGAATGGTTTGACAGAGCCCTTCTGATGCCCTGTAGACTCATGATGTGCCTCTTGATGTCCGAGTGTTACTCTCTCCGTCTGCTAAGAAATTAATTTCAAAGTACACCATGTTTTTCCTGAGAACTCCCATTAGATCTTTAAAAAAAAATGTTTATCCTTAAGAAGGGCATAGACTCCATTTATTTACCTGTTGCATATAGTGAAAACCCTTGATTGAAAGCTCTCTGGGGCAGGGACTGTCTTTGTGAAATGTGCTTGTAGATATAGTGCATACTAAAAAGGGACCATGATCCCTGACTAGGGTCCTTATGTGCTACTGCAATAGAAATAACAAACAATAAATATGCTTCCCAGTTCTAGGGTCACCGTGATACCACTGTCTCCCATTCTGGTCATGTTCATTGTCCCACAATTATTCATATCATCATTTAATTTCCCAACCCTGATATAGTCTTTATGTAAACAAGGGCAATTTATAATGTCCATATACTCTATGAAAGGCACTAGCATGCTGTAGCATTTTAATCTTTTAATGTCCTGTATTTCAGCTGGCACAGGTGCTCAAACTTAAATCAAACAGATCGAAATCCGATCAGGTTCCAGGCTGTGAAATCAAGGGAGATTAAACAAGGTAGTGGTATAAATGTATGTTATTCATGAGTTAGACCTCAATCCTATAACATGGACACTAGGGGCAAGATTGAGGCATTTAACTACATGCCTAAATAGGGGGCATAATCCTTCCTGGAGCTACTAGGGAGATTGGGTCTGTGTGGAGTGGGGGTAGGGGGTAGAGTTATGCAGACCCTGGGGTTCCCCAAGTGCAGGGGCAGTGATTGTCCCTGGCCCTTATACTCAATGGGATAGTTGAAGGTTCTGTCTGCTGTCCTACTGCACAGAGGCCTAAGCACAGAAACAAGCTGCCTCCAAGCCTGTAATAACACCACAGACAGAACAAAACACACTCTCAGGGGTAGTTATTATTATAGCTATTTTACACAGCACAACAAATATGCATAGCGTTTAACAGACTAGTCCCTGCACAGAGAGCTTAGAAGCTAAGATATGACCTGATGAGGGATGTGATCAAACGCTGATTAGCAGGAGGGAGAGTTAACAACAAAAAGCTCATGTGGTTGCTTCAGCCATTAATGAGCACATCAGAAGAGTTATATGTAAGTAGGATGTCCCTAGGTCATGATAGTATATTATAAGGCAAAGCAGAAATATAAAGAGTAGAATAATTTCAGAGATAAAAACTGTTTCCAAATTTATCCACTAGAAATAAAAAAATAAATGGGAGACTAGATGCTCAAACCCTTGAACAGAGAGTTCCCAGGTATACTAATAACTAGTAGGGCTGCAGAAAAATCAGAAAGAAGTCACTAAAATTTTGCAAAAAAAGATAATTTCTACTTTGTCCGAATTCCATTTTCATCACAACTTCCCACCAACCTCTAACTGACCCAGATTCTGCATTGTGCAGTTCTCAGACAGATTTCTGGACACATGCAGAGCCCTGGCACTGGTAACAATCAGTAAACCACACATACCATATTTTTGTCATTGCTCCCAATTAACTTACTTCATAAGTTAAAAGTGCTCCACAAAACCTGGAGTGAAATTTTCCCAGTTTGCCAGATGGATGATAAAAGATGTTGTGCTCAATTTCTACAAAATGTTTGCTTTCACAGAAAAGTCCACATGCACTGCTCTATTTTTGAGGCTCTGGGAACTCTAAAGGTCAAATTTCAAATGCTTTCACTTTTGCAGCAAATATTTGGCAGAGTTCTACAGCTGACCGTACAGCATAAACCCAACTTGTACTGACATCTTGCTAGGGCACCAATGGAAGTGAACTTGTGGTCTTTGCCTAGGGCTTAGTGGACATTTCATTACAATCACAAAACCGATCAAGCTGGCACCTTTTTTGGCATTCTCAGCAGCAACACAAGGAATATGAGTGGACAGGGAGACTGGACTAATGGACTTTAGTTTGCAGGGCAGCTGATGTGATGAATCTAGCAAGAACCAAATTCAATTTATAAAAAGAGAGATGTAGAATTAGAAAAACCAGTGAGTGCTGCAAGGTGGAACCAGTAAGCATTAAAAAGGGAGTGTGGAAGTTTACACAAGGCCTTCATTATACCTAGATCTAGCCAGTATTAATCATCCCTCATTTTCATAAGCATCAAATTCAGTCGCTTAAAAGAAAAACCCCAACTCCAAATACCAAAATGAACTGAATTAACATAGTAAGTCACTATGAACATAGTAAATCACTATGTTCATTCAATTCATTCTTCCTAACCCAAGGGGGCAGAAAATAAAGTACACTCAGGTACTTACATATGCTGAGGCATCCAATTGGATCAGCTGAACACATCATAAAAAAGGCACTGTGGCTGAAATTCTGGCTCCACTGAAGTCAAGGGGAGCTTTGCCATTGACTTCAATTGAACCAGGTTTTCACTTCTCTACCTGTTTATTTCATTTCCTCCTGATTTCCCCTTCTCTCCTCCTTGACATTTCTCCTCCCTCCTTCCTCTCAACTCTTTTTTAACCTTCATTGTTCCTCTGCTCTTCCTCTTTCTCATTCGTTCTTTTCTCTTCTCTATGTCTTACAACCTATCTTTCTTTCTGAGCTTGTCCACATTACACAATTTTGCCATGTTCCAACGTAGCTGTCAAGTTAACTGACACAATGCTGGCTGCGACTTAGTCCTCAACAGCTTGTCAGCTAGCCAGAGTTAAACCCTGTTGGGATAAAAATTCCACCTGTCCTACAGGGAATCTCCTGTGCAAAAACTAGATTTGCAAACGTCATCAATGTTTTAGTGTGGCAACAGTCTGTGCACCGTTGCCATCGGTTTTGAGCTCAAACGCGTTAGCACATGTTGCTCCAGCCCCTTCAGTCCAAAAATTCCATTGACTTCAGTGGTAGTTTTAGGTGCAGAGGGAATATAGAATTGGGCCTTGTGGGGAGGGGGAAAAAAGTGAAGCAAACTTCTATGCTAATCAAGATAAATCAAGCCACGACGTAGAACATAAGCACCATGCTCCATTCAATTCAACTAGGGAGCTCAACTTGTTCAGCACTGTAGGTTATTTTCCATTTGTAATTAGAGCAACAAAGAAACAGCCTTTTCCTGTTCTGCTCCATCAGCACAGCTCCAGCAAACATCCTCATTTTCAATAACTCTTCCCCTTTATCTCACTCTGCCTGATGCCTAATAAGCTGATTGCTATTTACTTTGGACCAACAGCTAATCTGTTAATGATTGATTTTAAATTTTTACAGCCATTTGTCTCTGGCAGAACTTGAGACTGTGAGCAGCAGTCTTTTCCTACCTGATGAATGGCCTTTTCTTTAAAAAAAAAAAAAAAAAAAAGATTTAAGTCAAAAGTCTTCACTGTTATGTTTTGCTGACAAACAGCTGATACTCAGTGAGCAAGGCTTAGAAATAAATGGTAAATCTTCATATAAAATTCACCAGCCTTTGAAATCGTCAGCAAATAATATAAGTGGATATTTTGTTAATAGTGGTACAGGGGTAAAGACCTTCTACGTGTGAAGTAAAACATAATTGTACTATAAATTTACAGAGTTTAAAATTCTTAATTAACAAAATTGATGCTCATCAGCAGGACTGGGTAGGGGGAGTGTAAACTAATACAGTTACTGTCCTCGAAAATTATCTAAATTGTATACCATATGATATATGTATTGGCATGATATATGCCTAAACGGGAATTTCATTTCCCATTAAAGGACTGCCAAATAGACAGTAGTTATTTTAATTGGTAAAACACAGCAGTGCTGTGCAATTTAATTGTTGATTCTAAAAAGGGAAGAGTGAATAACAGCTGGGCCTATGTATTCGGAAAAGAATAGGCAAAATTCTACACCAGAGGGTACGCATAGTTATAAATACTGATTCTTCAACAAGCATTTAGGGATAGGCCCTTTAAGGAAAGAACTCCTATAGTGTCTTCCATCTGTGGAACTCAAAGCACTTTACAAAGATGGGTAAGCATCACTGATTGGGAAACTGAGGCAAAAAGGTCTGAATTCAGATTCCAAATCCCGTAAAATTCAGAAGTGTTCAGATCCAGAGTTTTGGTTCAGATCCACACCTAGATAATGATCTAGATCTTTGGATGAAATGCAGCAGCTTTGTGCTGAACCATCAATATACTCTAGCTATAAGCTCTGTCTTAACAAGCCCAGGGACAGTGGTACATAGTGCAAGACTGATCCTGCAGTAACAAAGACGCAGTGTAAATGGATTCTATGCCCTGAGGATGGCAAAGGGAAAGGGTGTGTTCAGGACATTTCTATGCCATGTCAATCCTGCACTTCATTTTGGCACCCTGTGGAAATTACAGGCAGGGTGTAAGTTAGAGCAACCAGCACCATAAGCAGGTCCGTGAACAGGGGAGCTTTAAGCCACCTTTGCACACCAACCATCCCATGCCTCGCACTTCATGCATTTTGGCCATATGTGAAGATCTGGACCAAAATACTTACCAAATTGCATCCATAACCTCTCAACTTCAGACAGAATTACACTAAACTTAGTATCTTCAACATGAACTTAACTCTTTCTAAGCATGACTTAAAATATGGAGTACCATTTTAACTAGATAAACAGGAAATTTACTGGTGGGTACAGTATAGCATTTTGGTATTACCAGTCAGAGTTACCAAATATTTTTAGAGAGCCCCTGCTTTACATTGACAGGCTGGTTATTTGCAGAGCACCAAAAAGGAAATGTTCAACTGTTTGAAGGATAAAAGCTCTAATCTTATTAATATTTTAGAAGCTGCAAGACACGGAGGCTCCATCTGCTTTCAGCAATATCATGGAAAGAATCAAGCCAGCTTGGGAGCAGAAATCATGGGCCTCCACAATGGTCTATTGACCTTCTTGTGAAGCAGATATCATGTGACAGAGATTGCCTATCTCAGCAGACACAATGGAAACAGGAGAAAATGTTAAATATAACCAGGTAGACAGTGATGAATTGACACACTGAAAAATCGAACGCTTCAGTAATCAGCCTAAGGATCTGATACCAACAACATTTTTCAGTTTTGTCCAAATTCATTGAAAGGTGTAGTTTAGCAAGTTCACTTCTCATTGGGAAGACCTTTAATCTTTATGCTGGTTTTCTGATTGGATTCTGTGCCATCATCATTGGATTCTGTGTCATTGTTGTTCTTTGCATAGCAAACAGACAAAACATTTGCATACGATCAAAATGTCCAATGGATCAACACAGCAGACATTGTTTGTGTAGGAATACTCATATATATATATATTATAGCTATGGCCATGGGAGCTCAGGGTCAAATTGTGTCCCCACATTTGCATGGCTGCACAAGACCTCAACAACAGTGAAACTGTGGTTCAGCTACTATGTTCTGGAGACAGAACATGGAAAAGTCAAAGATGGAGAATCCATGCCCCTGGTAAGCGGTATTCCATTGTGGCATACTCTGCAGCAGTGTACTAAGGGAGGCTGTGGACAAGTCAGGCGTGGTCTGGCAGAGTGGCTGGGGTGTGGCCACTAGATATGTGGCTTCTCTGGTTATCACAGAATATCAGGGTTGCAAGGGACCTCAGGAGATCATCTAGTCCAACCCCCTGTTCAAAGCAGGACCAATCCCCAATTAAATCATCCAACAGATTTTTGCCCCATATCCCTAAATGGCCCCCTCAAGGATTGAACTCACAATCCTGGGTTTAGCAGGCCAATGCTCAAACCTGAGCTATCCCTACCCTAATGTGTACACTGGTGCTCTGTGCCCCACCACCAGGTTGGGAGAGCAATTACATCTCCCCAGCTCCTGTATAGGTCTCTCGCACTAAGCCTGTTTACTAAAAATTTGAAACAATGAAATATTACCAGTGTATTTAGCATTCTGAAGCTATTGTAACCATAATTCTAAATTACAGAAGTCTTATTAATGTCTTTATGGCTTCATTAAATCTTTAGGATATTTATATTATCCAGAGAAATAATCTCTATCCATTAAGAGTATATAAATCCTTAAGCACAACTTTAAAAAAATGCTATAGATACGCTTATTTCATTGCAAAATACATAGGAAATTTAAAGAAATCCATTAACAGGATTATTATACCTTTCCTCCAAAATATATTTTGACCGTAATATTTTACTACAAAGGTCTGACTACTTGTGAAGAAATGCAGGGGAGGATGTACTAAAGCAATTAGCTGAATGGTCAAATGGACAAAAATTATTCAACCAATGTTTGAAAGATCTTTCACCTGCAAAAAGTTTAGCATACCTTTTCTCGGTGTAAAAAGCCAGGTTCCTTTTACCTCTAAATTAAAGAATAGGGGAATTTTACTATGTATATTCATCTCAGTTATGAGTGTTGAAATAAAAGGGGCACATCACCACAGTTATAATCTACATGTGTTAAAACCCCAAACTACCAAAGTGATGCACACAACAAGTGCATGTGCCCACACAGACTCCTATTGCCCAGGCTTTGGGCAGGACCTGGGGGCTGCCTATATGCATCATATTGTAAGACTGGAGCCTCCCACATTAATTGCCTGAGTCTGACACAATGCCCATTGAAATCAATGAAAAAAACCCTGGACGTCAATTTGGATCAGGCTCTGTGCAAGTATTAGTTGTGCAAGTACTGTATTAAATAGTTTCTCCAGAAGTTTGGAGAAAATGTATGTGTATAAAGGAAAACAAGCACCACTTAGCATCTCTGGAAAATGTTTTGAACAGAAAACTGTGCTCACACACACATTGTTTGGGTTGCTAAGATCGCACGCACATGCACTCACACTTGCACACACACTGTTTCGGTTGCTAAGATTTAAAGCCATGATTTCATAGACTCTTAGCCTCTTTTTAAAAGTATCAAATGGCATCTTTCAATAGAGTTATTCTCCCGCCCCCTCCCTTAGTTTCCAGGATGAACCATATTGTTGTTGGGCCATTGCCACATGGGATCACAAGTCCATAAACCAATTTCAGGATCTGAAAAACATCATCATGCTGGAGAACTATCATCCTGAAGATATTTTGATTCAGCCTCATCCTGGTGTGGTGTGAGAGTTCAGTAATGTCATGATTTTGTAATGAATGAGTTTGTCCCAAATAGCAAGCACACAAAAGTGTCAGCCCATATCCACCAGTCATTTCACATGGGATTTATTGTCCTTTAAGACCATTTTTCGGGATTAAACGTGATTATTATTATTTATTTGTATTACTGTACCACCCAGTCATAGTCCAGAGCCCCATGGTACCAGGAACTGTAAAAACACAGAACAAAGAGACAGTCCCTGTCCCAAACAGCGTACATGTTGTCCCTGTTATAGGCATTCTATTTGTAACAGTCAAATATTATGATAAACATGTTTTTCCTAATCATTTAACCTTTTAAAAACAAATTCACAGTTGTTGGTAATAATCGTACGAAGCTTGAAAATGCAATATATTTCCTTAACTATATTGTCTTCCTCTGTTGTACAAAACTCACTGATTGGTTATTGCAGGGTTACTCAGGAACACTAGACTGCTGATATTTGCTTACTTTTAGAAATACAAGAATCAAACCATTTGATTTTTAAAAATTTCAATGTGGACTTTGCAAACAGGTATAATAAAGAAGAACAGGGCAAAGTTTTGGGCCTACTAAACTTGAATGAATGTCCTTTTGACCCATTACACTATCAGCATAGCAACACTGACCCATTGCTGACAATGGTTGTCATCAATCTGTCGCCTAGAACCAATGATATTAATGGTTTTCACCCATCCACACTTTCAGTGCCTCTACAAAACGCCTATCAAACACACTTCAGGATGCAGAAAGACTTTGTCTTCAACAGATAGTTTCTTAGCTTAGACGGGAGTTTACTGTAGAAAATATGGGAGTAAATTCTATGAGTAGGAATGGGGCTATGAAGGGGGTGGATGGCACTGGTTACATCAAAGAGCAATGCAGGTAGGTGCTATGCAAGCTTCCCTCCACAAAGTCCTGTTGATGCACCATACATCTTGACTTGCAATACCACTCCTCAACTAGTCCTGGAATTCTTTTGAGCCAAGACGGAGAACTGTGCTAAGAGATGCACAAATATTCACTATACTAAAATGACACTACCAAACCAGTGCTCAAATTCAAGGAGAACACTAATTTTTAGAAAAAGATATTAGCTTAATATATATCTGGGGAGCAGATAGAAATTCAGGACAGCCTCATCTTGTTCACCATGTTTTTGAGAGCTTAGTCATTCTCAATGGGAATTGGTACAATTTTAGGGCCTTACCCCAAGCCCATTGAAGTCAATAGGAATGTTTACTTTGATTTCATTAAGTTTGGGTCATCTCCTTAGTACATCTTCTTGCACATTGAAGGCTGGAGAAAATACCTATCAGTGAGACTCTTAAAGAGCTCAATTTCATTTAAGATTGAGAGGTGACTTGATTGTAGTGTATAAGTACCTTCAGAGAAAAAAGTTACTGGGTATTAAGGAGCTTTTTGTTCTAGCAAAGAAAGGTGTACCAAGAATCAATGGCTAGACGCTGAAGCCAAACAAATTTAAAATAGAAATTTGGCACAAATTTCTAACCGTGAGGGTGATTCACCACTGGAACAAACTACCAAGGGAAGTAGTAGATTCTCCCATCTCTTGATGTCTTCAAATCAAGACTGGATGCCTTTTTGGAAGATATGTGTTAGCCAGGGCCAGCTCCAGGCACCAGCCAACCAAGCACGTGCTTGGGGCGGCACCTTGTAAGGGGCAGCCAATCTTGGAGTGGCGGGGGACACTTGGTGATTGTTGTTGTTGTTGTTGTTTTGGTTCGGCGGGGCGGCACTCAAGGGTTTTTTGTTGTTGTTTTTGTTTCGGCCGGGCGGCGCTGGGGGGGGTTGTTTTTGTTTCGGCGGTGCGGCACTCGGGGGGGGAGGGGGTGTTTCGGCGACGTAGCATGGCGCTCGGGGGTGTTTTGGTGGGGCGGCGCGGCGCTGGGGGGTGTGTTATGGCAGGGCGGGGCGGCGCTCGGGGGGAGGTGTTACGGCGGGGCGGCGCTCTTTTTTTTTGCTTGGAACAGCAAAAAAGTTAGAGCCGGCCGTGGTGTTAGCCACACACAAGTTCTGCTAAAATCAAATGCAAGTTATACAAGGGTAACTAGGTGAAATTAAATGGCCTGTGATAGGTCACATTAGGTGACCTAATAGTCAGTCCCTTCTGGCCTTAAACTCTATGACATCTATGAATATCAGTATATTTTCTTCACATTTGACCATAAAGGATGATGGCAAGGACTTTCTGAAGTTTTTAATTTTTTTCTAGTGTCCTACTATAATGCTGTGTTTTTTGGCTAGACTCAGAACTAATGTTAGTGGGGATGAAGCAGTCAGGCACAGAAAATTCTATTTTCAGTTACTTTATATAGGTGATATTTGCAGCAAATATTCAAGCAGATTTCTCTTGGGATGTTTGTACTGGTATGAAAAATACATATATAAACCTATCTCCAACTTGAAAATTTGTCTCAGTGATTTCCCACTAAATACCATAGAAAATTTGTGGTCCTCTCCAAAAACTGCCAACATTTGTAATCCATATAGCCAATAGTCTCCTCAATCCTGCCCTCATTAGTTGAATAATTTCTTGCAGGCATCAGGATAGAGGTGAGTCTTGAAGGAGAGGATAGTTCCATTCACAAAGATCAGCATCAAGAGAGGTCTGCAGAAGTTAAGGTGACCAGATAGTAAATGTAAAAAATTGGGACAGGGGTGGGAGGTAATAGGCATCTATATAAGAAAAAGCCCCAAATATTGGGACTGTCCCTATAAAATCAGGACATCTGGTCACCCTAGCAGCAGGATTGGCGTTGCAATAAGCAAGGTAAGAGCAAAGCTATACAGGACTTTGAAGCAATGACAAGGTAGCTTGATATTAAATAGAAAAGGGGAAGTCGGAGTAAGGATTCAAAGTGGTGAGGGGTGGACGATGAGGCTAGATCAAAAGTCTATTTCCTCCAGGCTCCCTATGGCAGGTTCTCTTACCTTTCTGAAATTTCTCCGTTCATGGAGTAGTTTGGCCTTTTCTGGACTAAACAGCTTCTTCTTTGTCCCTTCCCAGGACTCAGCTTCCCCCAGTTGGTGTAAGACAAGTGGAACTTCCTCACATCCTCTCCGGAAGCCCCAGCTGTGGGCCCAAAACTGCAAACCAATGCTCAGTTCCTATCCCAAACCATCTATATTCCTTTGCCCATATACTCTTCATTCATTTATTTCATCCAACCCAAAAGTCCTATCTATGCTTGTCTCCAAGCATTTTCTCATAGCCCCCACCCCAGGCTGCTTTCCTCAGCTGTAAAACTTTCTTCATCCCTGATCACTCTAAATTAAGCAAGAAGCTTGACTTATATAGCCGCAGTCCACAGTCACACGGCTCCTGGACTACACTTCCCATCCAGACTGCATTCCCCAGAATGCTTTTTTTCAGGCCATGCTTGAGCGATAGCGTCCCTTAGAGGGCCAATGTGCAGCCCATTACATATACTCCCCTTTTTCTGTTCTTTACCCTTTGCTCCCTCCATTCCCTTCTGTTTCCTTGCATCTCTAAAATCCACTGCCTCTCCCTGCTCCTCCACACCATTTCTCTCTCTTCTCTCCCCACAATCCCATCTCTTTCCCTCCAGAGGTCAGACTCCGTTCTCTCCTTCTATGCCCCCTCCCATTGTGCCTCATTTCATCTTTGCTTCTTTATGGGGTTTCTATTCTATTCAACTCCCAAACATGCCTACCTTAATAAAGCCAACTTTTGCTACTGTTGAGATTCGGGGTAAACGGGTCCCCCTTCATTCTCACGGTTACTTCTGCTCTGTGTCAGAAGAGCTGTTGCTGCTAGCAAGAGTGTTTGTGGGGAGATTCCTCTATTCTGTTCTCCCCTGCAGCTGAGCCAGGTCATCCATTATATTTCCTCCCATGGTGGTTGGAGGCTTCATTGACAGTTCAGCAACTGGGGGGTCAACTGGAGTTTGGATAAGAGCTGAATGCCATCTAGAATCTGAGTAACTATAATAGCTGGAAGTAGAGCTGCCTGAAAAACAACTTAACACATTGAGATAATTTTTCCAAAAAAAACTTTTAGCGGTGTTCCTCAACTATTAAAATTTCAAATCCCAACATTTGTCACCCAAAAATTTCAGGGATTTTTGTTTCCTGCCCACAATTAAATGACAATTCTTGAGAATGAACACTGAGTAATAAACTCTTATGTATTAATACTGTATCTGAGCCACTTTGAATTTGATGGGAATAAGCTCATGCCTGCTACAAATACAGTGACATTTTCCAATGTAGTTGCATATATCAGAGCTTTGCGATTGCAAGGCTGTAAACTGAAAAATTGATGAGCATTTAGGCACATACACATTATTAATGAAATCTGGACCTTATTCAGTTTTCTTTAGGTTTCAATAGTGTGCATTTTCCCTCAGAAGACAGTTAGGTAGAGTTTAGGTTTCCATGAATGTAAAATTGAAAATAAAATTGAAAATAGCCCTAAAAACACATTTAATATGCACATAACACCTTTTTTCTTGGACTGTTGGGAGTCAAGGAATTTAAGCATTACAAAGAAGAGCATATTATAATGGGAACATTTATGATGAACTTCACTGGACCTGAGAAACCAATATATTGCGGCTAAGCAGCCTTTCACCAAAGGGGCTGTTAGTCAATGTATAATGTATTCGTTTAAATCATAATCAGAGTCAAAGAAGTTCTCTCTTTTTCAATTAAATGTATTCAAATTATTATGAGCTCTGTGGAGGTTGGTAAGCCTCAGATTGTATTTCTGTATTTAAAATGTTATATTTCCTTTCCTGTTGACCTTCTGAAACCTGCAATATAGTTTTTTTATTCAAAATAACTGAGCGATTTAGTGCATTTTTGAACTCTGAAGAAAAACTTCAGCACTTCTGAGTGACCCTACAAAATTCAAAACATCCTGTGGTTCACTAAATGTGTATTAGTATGACAGAGGTATGCACATACTCATGCCACTTATTCTTAATGTGTCTGACTGCTCCATTCTTAGCAGTCACCAGTACACTCAAACTTTCCCAGGCTCCTCCTACTGTCACAAAAACAAAGTAATCAGACACAGGGAGCTGAGTGAGTGTGTGTGAACGTCTGCAGTCCAAAACACAATGGGTGTCTCACACTTTTGACCTACCAGCTTTGATAGCAGTCATTTAGGGCCCAATTTTAGAGATGTTGAACACTAGCAGCTCCCATTGACTTCAGATGGAGTTGTGGCCAGGACTTCTAACATGTAAATTTCTTAATCTAAATGCTGTATTCAGAAATGGATGGGAATCCAGTGAATGTTTGTTTGAAGATCTTCGTGAGTTTTCATTACTCAGGAGAAACAAGATATATTTGTCATAACAGTTATGTGTTACATTCATTGTTCGATAAAGCACTTAGATACCTTGATTCTTTCGCAACAAATCATCACCCTAATCACTCATTATCTGATTCTATTCCTTGAAACGTGGATATCTATAATTCTACCCTGTGCCAACTTAATCCCAGGCAATTTTGTACTGTATCTCCTCCCACATCACTCTGCTATATAAATCAGCTCAGGTTTCACCTACTGGAGTCTAGAGTGAAAGACAGAGAGATGATGGTACAAACCAGAGCACTAGGACTGCAGAAATGTGAAAACCCAGGTTCTTTCAGCAATCACCAATGAAGATAAAGGTGACTACAGTGTCTGTGCTAGCCACTGATTTCCAGCCCTTGCTTTCTGCCCATTCCTACTCTTCCCCCCAACACATACACTTTTTCTTCCATCCCTGTCTTCAATGAACAATGTGATCAGTTTGCTACTTTCTTTCTTTTGAAGAAGAAGAAAACTGTATACAACTGAAAGTCTGCTTTCAACCCAGGAATCTCATTTTCCTCCTAACCTTCTGGTTCAGCAGCATCAAAAGACAGACTCCGAACACAGAGGCTGGTTTAAAAATGGGGTCACCAAAATCTTCAGGAGTCCCAATGCTTGGAGATCTTAGGGCTCTGGACACCAATCCTATCGGGCTAATAGATAATCTAACTCTAAACTTCCTTATCTCTACCTCCAGAAAATTGTTAAAAATCATCCTCACTTTGACTCTGCCTCTGCTGAAATCCCATTTATACCTTTATATCTTCTGATCCATCCTGACTACTAAATTTCTTTTTTTTTTTTCTGGGCTTTTAAATCCCTAATGACTAAACTTCAGGAAGGGTCTAGATCCTGACAACAGCAGACTACTTTCTTGCTGGAAGAAGAACACTATTGACCATTGTCTTCCCTTCTGTCTCCAAATCCATTTCCATGTTGTCCTGCTAGTTTTCAAAACTCTCTAAGCACATGTCAACCGCGGCTCATATAATCTACTTCCCAGCCTGTTCAAGCTTTGTCTAGAGGTGAAGGAGAGGACTAGGGGCCAGTAATTTCTGCATTCAAGCTTCAGATGTGCCACTGGCCTTGGCAAGCCATTTAACCTCTCTACATTTTAGTTTCCCCATCAGTAAAATGGGGATAAGAATGTTTACTTAGCACCTTCTTAGGGCGTCGTGAGGATTAATTAGTTATTGTTGAGGAAGCAGTTTGAAGATGAACAGCACTGTATAACTGTAAAGTATTATTGTTATTTATCTCAACTCATTCACCTGCCCATTATTCTCTGCACTGGGGATGAAGGGGAGTTTTCTCTGATTCTAGTGGAGGGGTCGGCAACCTTTTAGAAGTGGTGTGCCGAGTCTCCATTTATTCACTCTAATTTAAGGTTTTGCGTGCCAGTAATACATTTTAATGTTTTTAGAAGGTCTCTTTCTATAAGTCTATAATATATAACTAAACTATTGTTGTATGTAAAGTAAATTAGGTTTTTAAAATGTTTAAGAAGCTTCATTTAAAATTAAATTAAAATGCAGAGCCCCCTGGACCGGTGGCCAGGACCCAGGCAGTGTGAGTGCCACTGAAAATCAGCTCGCGTGCCGCCTTTGGCACGCATGCCATAGGTTGCCTATCCCTGTTCTAGTGCTACTCATCTGTCTGACATTCATCTTCACTTTGAATCACTTCCTCACTAAATTTTCCTTAAAAACCCAACTCCCCTCTTTAAAGAACGATAGACTTTCTGTATAAAAACACTGATATTCTGTGGTACTCTAGATGAAGAAGTAATATGCATCTCAGTAGCATTACTCTACACATATGCCCAACCGTAGAACGCAGACAGTGCAGTAAAAGTGTTGTATATACACCTTGGATGTGTTATGAAGCATGGGAACATAGGCCAAGCTCCTAGGGCACCCAAGAAGGGCAATATGACTAGAGTTGAACAATTTTGTTTCTTCCATAACAGCTCCAGTCTCAATGGACATGCACAAGACACTGTCATTATCCCTAGATAATTGACAGGATAGACTGGAGTTGTTTTGGTCTAGCATGTCAGTGTATACTTAGGGAGTCCTTAATCCATGGACCATTGGCATGCTATGCTGTAAAATCTCTGTAGGAGCTGCTATGGTCATGGTGTATCAAGTCAATGCACACTTAGGGACTCCTCCATTTGTGGATCAATTACAGTGCATCGTGTCAAGTATATTTGGGGAGCCTTTACTCTACAGGTCCGTGCATGCAGAGTAACTCTGTATCCTAAAAATACAGATGGAATCGTTGTTTTAGTGTACATACATTTCTAAATGAATTTCAAGTTGTGAAAAAAGAAAATCCTAAAAGGCACAAACACTGCTAGTTACACTACTATGTATCAGACACTGTAAATCCATGGACCTCCCAAATTTCTAGGGATCTGCAAAATCTCATTGTAATAACAAAGGCAGAACAAAACATCAGCTAACTGAATTTTTTTTAGCCTTCTGTACCTTTTAAAATGCTTGAACCACTGTTTTTAAAATACTGCTTACGAAATAAATTACTCCCGTGAGTCTTCTGTGCTAAAGGATCATTGATCATTTTCATAAGGGCAGAGAATATTTTCTTTCCTGAAAATAATGAATAAATTGAGGATCCAAAAGTGAGACTATCATGGCAGATAAATACTTATCAGTGGGATCAATTTTATTAGCCCCTAATTTTGTACCCTCTATCAATTACAGGCCCAAATTAAAGAATGTAGATTTCTAACAACCTGCCTGAACCTGCAAACCAATCAGTTAGTTGCCTGAATGTGATCATTTGCACCTACAATTTTGTAATCACAACACACGCCAAGTACAAAAATGGCAGAGAGATTATGCATTATGCATCCGAAGAAGTGGGCTGTAGTCCACGAAAGCTTATGCTCTAATAAATTTGTTAGTCTCTAAGGTGACACAAGTACTCCTGTTCTTCTTTTTGCGGATACAGACTAACACGGCTGCTACTCTGAAAAGAGAGATTAAGCTCCTTTTAAAAGTGTGGTCTCAAAATCAAGCACCTAATCCTCATCTGGTGTCAATCAGTGTCATTCCATTGACTTCAAGGGAGCTATGCCGCTGACACCAGCTGAAGATCTGTCTTCAAATCTGGAGTAACTGGTTTCCAATGCTACTAGGGCTGCCACCCCTTCATGGTGGTGTCAATATATAGAATTCCAGGGCAATCTTATCAGGAGGGAGTTTTTCAAATATGATCTTTAAAAAAATCGGGGCCCAGTCTGATCTGCCTTGGTAGCGGGTCTGATCCCTCCCATGGCACTTTTTGCGTGTAGGGAGCAACTCTCGCCTCCTTGGCCAAAACACCCACCCTTTTACC
The DNA here is from genome assembly GCF_011386835.1 of Chrysemys picta bellii. Lineage (NCBI taxonomy): Eukaryota > Metazoa > Chordata > Testudines > Emydidae > Chrysemys > Chrysemys picta. The sequence continues at coordinate 65,742,847 of NC_088792.1, read as the reverse complement.
ACCGTCAACAGAACAGCCCGCTGCGCATCGCTTGGCTGCTGCCTTCCCACAGCAGGCGGGTTGTGTGGCGCTCTGGGGACCCTGCGGGAGCACGTGTGCAATCGAAATGCAAAACTACCCCGAGACTGCGACTGTGCTCAGCACCGGCTCAGGCGGGAACCCGACGTTCCTCCTCCTCTCCCATGGCCCGTAATAAACCGCCCCCCACTTTCTGCCCGGAGCTCATTTGTTGCCCCATTGATCCCAACAACCCCTGTCCCACCACGCCCGGCCCATTCAGTACCGAAAAGGGCGCACAGCAGCGGGCTCCTAATGACAGCCCCGGCGAGGCCCGCGCCACTCCCCAGCCGGCAGCAGCGCGCACAGCCTAACAGCGCCGCACGCGCGCCCGCCGGGGGCTCCCGGGACAGGCGGACGGGCGAGAGTGCGCGCGCAGCAGGAGGCAGGGCAGCCGGGCTCGTTTGCAGAGCCGCGGTGGGGGCGGGGAGGACGCTGGCAGGTCTATTTGAATAGCGGGGCTCCGCTGACAACTTCATTACCTCCGCGTGGAAAAATGACTGTAGGGGACGCAAATGGCTTTTGCGTCGCGCCCTCGCCTGCCTGGTGCGCGCGGGCTGCTGCAGGGACCCCCAGCCTGAGCCCCGAGGCAGCTGAGCTTTTGTCCCGTGTAATGAGCTCATACTCCTCCCCTCCCACTCCCCTCGCTGCATGGAGCCCGGGGACTGGCTCTTCCGGCATGGCGGGGGGGAGACCTGGCTCTGGCCTGACCTCCGCTGTCAATCAAAGCCGAAAGAAAGGGGAGGAAAGGAGGGGAGATGCTTATCTCGCTCTGTAAGAAATTCCTAATGAATGTTAAGCAAATTCCCTCCAGCCTGACAAGGTGGATCTAATTAATATCATAGAAATGCCAGCAGCATATCATTCTGCAGCTAGGATTTATCACCTTGAACTGCTGCATAAGGGATGGGCACCCCCATCAATAGGTTACTTATTGCAGACAGAAATTTCAGGCTGTGGCTCCTCGGTTAATCCGAGATCTGGCTCTCAGGCTCCCACTTCTGCCTGCCTGATAACACAGGTGAAGGGTGTGACAACAGGACACTGTGTGGGGTAAAACAAAAATCCAGCCCAGGGTGGCTGAGGGGACCCAGAACAAACGAGGGAGGGCTTAGCTTGGGCATTCTGGTCCTACCGCTCCTGCTGAAAGTTTAAAACAATTAAGGAGAATTTAAATAGCTTTGCCAATTCTGCAAGGGATTAAGGTAACTGTCATTACATTTTGGAATGGTGAAACTACCAAGGAAAGGGGAATTTAGGGTTGTCCAAGAAGATGTAACTAGGAGTGCTGGGATGAAAGAGCACAGGAAAATGTTGGTAGAATAATAGGAAAGATTTCCTACCAGTGAGACCTGAGACTGTAATAGTCCCCCAAGGGAGGTGATAGAAGTCCTTGCACTTGAGTAATTTAAAACTAGATTGGGTAAAGCACTAGGGAATATTCTGTTGGGAGCAATCCTGCACTGGTAGTGGAATAGAGACAGGATAACCTAATTGGTCTTTTTCAGGCAGAACTGGGAGTCTGATATGAGTGATCTGCCCCTCAGGCATTAGGTCTTAGCACGACCATTTTGTATCACTAAATGCCTGTTCCTGATTTTATGGATGGACAACTCAATGCACTTCAGTTCTAGGTTTGGTTAGCGGACATGAATATTGTAGTATATGATGTGGGGCAAAGAAACGTTAGCCCTGATGGCAGATAACAGGATTTGTGATTTGGATGCAGAATGTTGGGGTTGCAAACTAACTTTTTGCTGCAGAGTTGAATGGTTGGCTACCAGTTTTCTTTTGGTGGTCTTGATATTTTGATGCCTTGAAAAGGAAAGCATATGCTCTTAGCTAGGGTCATCGAGATAGGCTGAAATATTTTTATTTTATGGCCATCCTGAGATGATTTTCATCCTGGATCCTAAAATATGACTTGGTTCAACAACGAGGTTCATATGATATTGTGTATTAAAATACAACAGAATGCCACTGAAATGTTAGCGTCTCGTGTAGATTATTGTCTTCTTATTTGCATGTGCTAATTATGTACTTCAGACATCATATTGAAAGACTTTATAAACATAAATTTAGCAGTTAAGCTCAAAATATCTTTTTGGGATTGACAAATGTTCATTCTGAGTCCCATAACGACAGGTGTTTGTCTCAAAAAGGTATTTCTCTCACCTTTTTTTTGTACCCCAAAAGACATGAACTCATAGCTTTTGTTGTTGTTAAATAGAACCATTTTTTGTCTTCCCCCACAAAAAGTAGAGGCAGCTAGACATCAAGTTGAAGGCGTGCTAATAAAGTGATACATTCAATTTTTTGATTGTGTGGACACAACTACCCAATGGCCTACTACCTATATCCAGATGCTCCAGTCTTCATTCAGCTAAACGTAGCTTGTGAAGTCAGGTTATAACTGGCTACAGACTCGGACTATAAGCTAAAGGAGGATTTTCATTGCTCCACAATTAGGCATTTTAAATGAACTACACACGTCACACAGACACACACTCCCATGTGTGACATATTCTGCCCAGTGCACAAAAGACAACACAAGCAAGTACATAACATGGCAAGCATCACTCTACGCTTGAGTCTATGTGCAATATTGTTCCTGTTGTTGTTTTTGATATATGAGAATTTATTGCACATTTCTGATCCTAACATTCTAACACCCAAACATGGTTCACTTTATTTTAGTGTTTATTGGAACTTCAGTCTCGTAAGAAGTAAAACATGCAGTAGTCTATTGAATTTTAAGTTCTGAGTGGATGCAGAAAATCTCTACCTATACATTTATTTACAAAGTGAAGTTACAATATGCATTCTCAACACCCTTCTCAGAAGATCCTCGTGTTACAAGTTCAAAGCAGGGAAGAGCAAAATGGACAGCAGTTTAGCTGAGGTTCATAGTTTTAAAATGTTGGTAAAGAGGACTAATGGCCACTTTCTTTTTCAGCAACTTCTCAAACCTACGCTAATGAGTAGACTTAGAGATTTTCTTCATTTAGCATTTCTCATTATTAATAAATTTTGCACTGACAACTACAAAGTGAACACTTTGGATTTATGCACCTAACCTAATTACATATGCTGCATGTACGCATTTCATTATTTACTTGACAGATTCATTCCTTGGCATCATAAATAATTAAAGAAGGATCAAATATTAACAATCAGACACATGTTAATTCTCCTCAAATCTGTGGAAACAAACACATTTTATTTTCTGTTCAACAAAGACTGAATAAAATGTTGGCATCGGAAGGGTTGATGCTTTTTGTTAATAAATAAAGTTCTTGATCTTCATTTTTATTTTACTTACAATGAAAAATTAAAATGTACAATTGTTCCATGGTTCCTGGAAAACTTGTAACTATTTTTAATAATCATAAAATGTTAGTAATTCCTTCCTGACAGCTAATAAATGAAACATTTTGGTTTGGTATTTGTCTGGCAATTTCAAAGTTAGGAAATTTCAAAGATAAGGTCTGACCCTACTCCCATTAAAGTAGATGGCAAACTCCTCAGCTGGGACAGGATTGGTTCCATAGTTTTCATTATTAGCCAATAGCAATAATTTGTGCCTCTCTAAAAAATGAATAAATAAATGTGTAGGCAAATTATTTGGTGTTTGTTTCATCAGAATAAAGACCTGATTCTGTGCTGAATGCCCACAACTCCCAGTGAAGTCAATAGGAGTCACAGATGCTTAGCACCTCTCAGGTTCAGACCCCAGTATTAATAAAGGGTCAGATTCTCCCCCCGTCCACTTATTCACTCTGATTAGTATCTATCTCTGCAAGGAGTTCCACTGAAATCAGTGGGGCTTTCCGTGAAGTAAGGTACTACACAATGGGAGTCAAGGTAGCACAGTCTGGCCCAACAGCCTGTATGGTACAATGTGCCTGCTGCTAGCGCCCGTAACTCCCAGTCTCAGGAGGCACTCAACACCTTACAGGATTTGGTCTGTTACCTTTTACTGCTTAAGCTTTAAATTATAATTAAATCTTCAAGTGAATTATTTGTGACCAGAACTACTTCCCAGTAACAAACCTATCTGAACTCTCTTGCTTGCTGTGTGAACTAAATTGATGTTTAAATATTTTTCTACACATTATTCAATCTCTCCATTTGATCAGAAATATTCTCGGATTTGATCAAATTTACTTTTGGATATCACCTCCCACAATTTCATCATTTTAAAGGTGTTAAAAATTCATAAATTGCCACATTATTCATCATGCAAGATTAATGTCAACCTGACAGGTTTTGTAAAGATACAATTTTTTTTTCCTGAGTGCACATAACCATATCTGTGTGAGATATACCTTGGTTGTTGAATATTGATTATTCCTATCTCCTTTCTTATTTCTGATGCTAAAGAGAGAATATTAGGGTGTGATTGTCAGGGTTAGTGTCTCTCTGACCTACACTTGTACGATTAATAATTTATGAGTTGATTTGAAATAGATCTCTGTGAAATGAGCTGGCAATAAGCAGAGCTGTCTGAAATGACAAAGATTCAGAATAGGGCAACTCATGTACATCAGCTTCTCAGGTTCAATTTAAAAGCAAAATGAAACAAAAACTCAATACGCCTGATGCAGTAGTTAGGAGTTTGTTATCTGAATGCACAAAAAATATCACTGTTCCCTATTAAAAGTTAAATCTGGGAAACAGATGATTTATCAGCTTTCGGTCAAACTTTCTAAAGCATCCAGTTTCTTTATATATATATATTTAGTGGAGAATGAATGAGCACTGCAATGTGAGAGAGAAGAGAATTTGTTGGTTAACCCTATAGCTGCTGACTATAATTGAAGTGTGAAGCAATATCAGTTCAGGAACACAAACCCACCCTGCAAACCCGTATTCACATGCACAGTGCTTATGTGAGTAGTCTCCTTGACTTCAAAAGATAACTCTGAGGCAAGTAAGGATCAGGCCCCAAAAATGAGATCCTGCTCTGTTGTGCAGATTTGGTACAAGTTGGAGAGGTGCTATAGCACACCTGCTGAATGTCTACACTACCATTTATGTCAATATAACTTATGTCGCTCAGGGGCGTGCACCAGTTCTAAGTCAGCTGCTAGGCGCCGACCGAGGTGGAACGCCGCCCCCCACCCCATCTCCGCTGAGGGAGAGAGGGTACTTGCATCTCAAGGAAGCCACTCCTTGCAGCATTCGGCCCTTTAATTTTCAAAGCCCATTGCATTTGTTTTGCAGACTAGGTTCATCAGTTAGGGTAGGAACCTGCAAACGTGTACTCACAACAGTCTCTCTGAATTAAACAGAGCCACGTCCTGATACCTTTATTCACGTTCAATACTTTACGCCACAAATAGGCCCCTTGACGTCAATAGGATTATTTGTGAAGTCATGTGCTATTGAACAAGTAAAGGTATCAGAATAGGACCCATAAGGACCACCCACATGAATGTTTATAGGAGGGGCCTCAATGGGATTGCTTCTCTGAGTATGGTCCAGGTTATTGATTACCAACTCTCAGAATGATCCACTTCTCCTGGAACAGTGGTAAGTCCAAAATTATACAAACATGATGTACTCACTGTATACACAAGCAAAAATAAGAGAAACGCTTGGATGAGCTGCCCATTGTTTTTCAAAGGATATTCTCAGTAATTTTGCGCTAAGAAATGGACTAGCTGGTGGTTTACCAATGAGAGAGAATCATATTACTGTAGTAAACTGATCGCCTAAATTTATAGTATTTGGAGTCACTGCATGGACAATGCTCTTTTCTCTGTTATTTGTAACCCATTGAAATAGTGTTGTCTAGTTTGCCCATCAAACTCATTTATGTGATCCTAAAATGCTTAATCTGGATGGAGACGTCACAGAGCTTTTTCTTCTGTGATGTGCTACAAAAAATGTGGATTAAGTAAACGTGTAGTTTACCTTTATGTGAAGGAGAAAGGAGAATGTTATTCAAAGCAACATACAGCCAACATGCGGAAACCTAGAAACTAGTTAATGCCTTGTAACAAGTCTGAAATGAAGATGTTCAACCAAGAAAATGACATTAAGCAGCACTAGCTAAGGCAGAAAAGAACAGCTTGTCAGAATCATGTGAGTGTTGTAGTGACATATAGACAATAAAATGGGATGACACAGGCTCTTCTCAGTGGGAGTGTTTTCTCCTGCTGTCTCTTGGGAGTTTCAGTGCACTTTCTTTGTAGGAAAGCTTTCCACTAAAAAATGGCAGCAAGCCCCTTGGAGGTCTTATTAAAATTCTTCCTCTGTGCTGTAAAATACGTTGTATATGGCAGATGACAGTACCCCAACAGTTAATGCTGTATAGTGTAAAAGAAAGTAGCAGAGGCCATCATACCAGCTACTGACATATTCCAGGAAAACTGCACAGTTGGCATCTTGGAACGGGAAATTAATCAGGAGGGAGAATCAGTTCATAATCCCATGTGCAGCAGGTGTCTAAAGTCATTATTTATTATTTACTATACATAGCATCAAATGTGTGTTTCACAGACAAATACAAGGGCAAGCTCCATGCCCGGAAGCACTTACAATTTATACAGCTAATCCTGAAAGATGCTGAGGGCCTCCTGGGACAAACTGAGTACCTTCACCTCTAACAGAAGATAATTTTTGCACATCTCAGAGGTCCTGCTTGCCTTTCTCACATGAACAGTCATACTGACCCCTAGGGTCTTCTAAGTCTTGTAAGTAAAGGGAGGATTTGTCTCTTGCCATGCGACCTTAGGTAAGTCTAACCCTTGATCTCTCTGTACTTCAAGTTTCTACATCCATATACTGTTAATACCTTCCTACATGACAAGAGAGCTCTGAGACTTAAGCCTGGGAGAGACTGTGAAACATCATGGTCTCACATGCCAAAATATGCAGACAACACCCAGATCTTAAACATCGCTCCCATTAGGGATCCCAAAATTAGCATGTGGTTGAAGAATGGCTGGTGGAAGCTAAACCAAAGCAAAACAGACATGAGTATAGTGCAACAGAGAAAGCATTCAGAGGACTGGCCGAAATGATAACAACTGAGGGTGTCGCTCCTCCAGTCATTCAGAGAATGAACAGTCTCTGGGTCATTCTAAACCAGAAAATCTTCCTCCTGCTAGCCAGAAGGCTTAAACCGCATCTAAACAGACATGGACCAAGCCACTATGATCCACACATTTGTGACCTCCTGCCTGTTACTGCAATGCACTGTAGCTGGGAATTAATCCAAAGTCTCTGAAGAAACTTCAGCTGATGCACAATATGACAACTACCCTGTTAAGTAACACAGGTCAATGCAAACAGCCCCTCAATGCTTTCTGCAAACTGGACCGACTTCCCAAAGAATTTCGGACTGAATTCCAAGTTCTGGTCTTGATCTTTATGGTTTCAATCCTGCAAATGCTGAACTCTCTGACCCTGATCCAGCAAAGCACTTAAGCAAGTGAATCTTCAGAAGGAAATGTCAGACCCAGATCTTTCCCACCAGAACCAACCCCACCCAGGGAGATGGGAAACAAGGAGGGGAAGACTAATATGAAAATCATACTAAGTGAATGGATGTTACTCAAGGGAAAGAAGAGAAAGAGCCTCTTACTACAGGCTCATGGAATAGAGGGAGAGAACAAGCGTTCAATTATTTACAAATTCTGGCCTTTATTAAATGTATTGTAATGCATTCAGAGGCCACTGTGATTAGATAGGGAGACAGACAGACATATGGTAAAGGATCTGAAGTCCTCAGATGCAGCCCCTGACACCAATGGGCACAGCAGAGGGTGAGCGGGAGTAAAGGAGTCAGTTGTGGTTCCTTGAGTCTCAGGCCAAGTCCGGCATAGTTAAAGCTAATGAAAAGAAGCTGTATTGTTTTATGTGAAGAATACAAAATCAGGGCCAATCCTGTAAAATCCTACTCAAGTGTGTCTTAGTCATAGGCATAAGGACTCTTCTTGTCAGTCAAGGCTGCAGAAATGAGTCTTAAATATAGAACAAGAAAATATGTGTTTCTCTGTAATTGCTTGATAGCCACTGTGTTAGCAATGGAAGACAAAAATCTTACTCTGTAAGTGCATGTGATTTCTGGTAACATGCAAACACATACCTGTGAAATAAGAAACAGAATTTTGTTTTGTTTTTAAATACAAGCTGTTTGCATAATTCTTCCTGGCCAGAAACCTGTACAAAAGGCATTAAGGGGAAAAGACCTGTTCAGAAAATAAAATATAGATCTCAACACATTTTCAATGTATTTGGTTAAATTGATTGTCATGTGCTATACGTTTTATATCTCTACAATAAGAAGTTGTAAAATAAGATCAATTTTCAAGAACTAATTTTATTATAATACGAGAAAATAATGATGGAGGGCCATATCATAGCATAATGTGAACAACAGAACTCCCACTTATGGGGAGTTCTGCTTGAAATTAACAATCCTATGTGGCCCAGATTATAAGGTATATTTAAGAGCTGATTCTGCAACACTTACTCAATGAGTAGTCCTTACTTATGATAGTAGTCCCAATAATTTTAATAGGGGCTACTAATGACTGCAGGATTGGCCCAAAATCAATCTCTTTCCTACAATTTCTAATCAACACCAATATTGCTTTCTCAGGCACCAATTCCAATGATAACACTTATTGATATTAACAAGGCTACCACATTGCTACTAGCTTCCCTAAAAGGAATTTCTGTCAATGCTGCCCATTTAACCAATATGTACAAGTGTACACTAATTACCTCCCTCTTCTCTCCCCTTCTCTGACTCTGTAATCAGCAAGGTGAGTACGCTGCTTCTCCCTTCCCCAAAATAAATACAGAACTCTACTATGGGTGCTGTAGCCTGAAAAATACTTTGACCAATGTTATCAAATGTGACTAGTAATTTTGGATGCCGTGGTGTTTGAGTGCCCAACCTGAAATGCACCAAAAGGGACTTGATTTTGAGTGGGTGGATGCTCATTGCCCTCTGAAAATTAGGTGTTTTTGAGATGTCTTGAGTTGCGCATCCAAAAATTGAGCCCCCAGAAATCATATTTTTAAAAGTATTCTGCATCCACAATTGTGGCCAGATTTTCAAAAGAGCTTGTTACCTAGCGTCTCCCACTGGGAATGGGAAGTCCTTTATAACACAGAAAGAAATAAGAAACAGACAATTGCTATTCCTTTCCAAGATCGTAACAGACTTTCTGTGCAACCATGGGTAAGTCACTTAACTGCTCTATGGCTCAGTTTTCCCATCTGTAAAACAATAGTACCTACCTCCTCAGGTGTTTTGAGACTTAATTAATTGTTAACAAAGGACACTGAAGTGCCATCTTTTATATCAAGAAGTAGCAGCAATAATTGGGAAGCTTAACATGAACAGTGTGTCTAATGCATTTTCCAGCTCTATACTATGAAACTAGCCAACCAATTGCTATACATAAGGTACAGTATGGATGAAGCTGTTTCTTGATGCTTGGTGAAAACAATGGGGCAAAATTCCCATTGTCTTCCGTGGAGTTAGGATTTCACTCTGAGAGTGCTGGTGAAAGTACTCCATGCTGTGCTACTTTACTACCCATCTAAACGTATACTAAATTCCCCAGGGAGAAGAAATGGGCCCCAAATACCACAAAAAGCAAAATATAGTCCTGTGTCTACAAAAAACACTGAGGACTTATCTACATGGGGAATTCACAGGGTAGTTAGTGTGAAACAGCTAGTGTACGCATTAAAACTGCAATAGCTGTTCCACACTATCGCCCTGGAGGGACACTCTGATTCCACACTAGGGCTCCATCTACACTGCACATGACTGGCATAGTATGTAGGGTATGGGGTGCAATCCAGACTAGTGAGGGGTTGTGTCACCACCTGCCCGGTAACCCTCGGTGCATGAAATGCCCCACTACTGTGGCTCACAGCCTAGACACCAGCAGCTAGGGTGACCAGATGTCCTGATTTTATAGGGACAGTCCCGATTTTGGGGTCTTTTTCTTATATAAGCTCCTATTACCCCCCACCCCCTGTCCCAATTTTTCACATTTGCTGTCTGGTCACCCTACCAGCAGCCAACAGACAAACATGCAGGTCACACCCAAGTGTCTGCGTGCTGCGTGCTGCACATCCCTGGATCAGCAACTCTGGCTCCAGCATCCAGTCTGTAGCACAACAGCCTCACCCTGGCCTCCACCAGCCTCAGTTACTACTTACAGAGTGACCTCAACGCACTCCCAGTCCCAAGTTTTCCCCAAACCATGTGCTCTGCAAGTGCCCAGCCCTCTCCTGAACAATTCAGAGAAATAATAATAAGGTTAATTTGCTCCTTAAAGAGACAAAAGCATATGTCCATAACTCTTAATACACACCACACCATACATCACACAAGAATATTAATCAGTGAGTTATTAGATTTCCAATGACATATTACATTATCCCTTTTAGATACCGTTTATAACCATAATGAGTTGGGGTACACTGAATTGGTTAGGCTAGCTGAAATTCATTACCTGATACCAATGAGATCCTTGTCCTCTGGCACTGGGATGATCTTAGGATAACAATGGGTAGCTATACACTGCAGTGAAAAGCATAGGTAGATGTAACTTGAGAGTAGAAATATGAGAAACAGAAATGAGAATGGTGTTTACAGCCTTACTCATCATTACTATTTATTATCCAACATTCAAGAACCAGGACCTAGAGAAAAAGTAGACATCTAAAAATGTTTACTACATGAAATCAATTGCATTACAATACAGATTAGAAAACAAAATAATCAAAAGTTTGTCTACCATGTTTTGCATAAATAAAAATACATTCTGATAGTATTTGAAAATGTTCCTAAGCTCAAATCAGACTTTCATCGGTGTACAGGCAAAAATTAACTACATTCAAAAAAGGCCACCTGTTGGTTCAAAGAGGACATAATTTTAACCTAAGTTGCATGTAGAAAAGGGCACTTTTTCAACTTGAGCATAAGCAGCAAACAAGATGATACTAAAACAACGGTAACAATCCACCATTTGAATGAAATCCTGGCCCCACAGAAATCAATGGAAGTTTGGCCATTGACTTCAATGGGGCCACCATTTCATCCTTCATCGGGTCTAGGCAGAAATTTGTATTTACCCTCTATAAATAAACTAAACTTTTAATGAGCCATATATGTTTGTATTCTTCAGGTACAAAATATCTGAAGCAAAAATGAATTAGTTTGGAAGGTTTGACTATACTGAATTATAATATACACAGTTTTTGCCTTGCATTGTATGTTAATCATCTCAGAACAAAATAAAAATCTGATCTTAAAGTTTCTATGATACTTGATGTTTGTTTTTTTAACCAACATATATCTTGCAAAAACCTTCACTCTTACTAATAATAACCACTAACTTTCATTTTGCAAGCATACAAAATACCAGATAATATTAAGTAAAGAATGTAAATGACTCATACTTTGAATTTGTTCACCTGAAAGAATCAAAGAGGATGAAAATACTTAAAAATACAGGACCTACAAATAAACAAAACCTTAAACATGCTTTGGTTTGTTGTTTTTAAATAATGTGAAGCTTCACCATATGCCAGCACATTTAATTTAACAAAGAAATTAGTTACGCTTGATCAACGCTTAATGAGAGTAAAAATTTGGTAAAATGTATACTTACAGTGTAAACTGAACTGTTTGCTGTTCTTGATCCCTAAAAAAAGCAAGTACAGAATCAGTGAAGCGACTGTTAGGACAGATTAATGTAAATCTGTAAAAGATAAATGTTGTCTTACCTGTGGATAAATAAGGTCTCCATGGCATATGTTAAGATTAATTTATCGGGAAGCAATAAAAAGATGCACTTTAAAGGGATATGATCAACTTGCAATCTGGTCTTTTTTAAATAAAATGAGTTAAACCTATTATCAGTATTATTATCTGACATTTATATGGGCAGTCTAAAGGCCATCATTGTTCTAGGCACTATCCAAATGCATAATTAATCATAGATCTGCTTAAAGAGCACAAATCTGACTGTATTTTTGGTACCACATTTGCCCCCTGCCCAATGTTGTGGTTTCACCACCATATTTGCCTATTTTTAATGCTGTTCTCTCTCTTTGCTATTGTGCAGAAGACCCACACAAATAAAAGAGAGATCTAGTGTAGTCACAATGCCAGGGAACCACTGAAAGTGACTAGATACAACTTGCTGTCAAATGCACAAAGTAGAAAAACCAGAAAAAAGGGAGAAATGTCTAAGACTGTTTCCTTCCAGATATAAGCTGGAGTCTGGATACCTTATTATTACATTAGTGCCCAGAGACCACAATGGAGATTGGGGCCTCTTTATGCTAGACACTGTACAAAGACATAGTCAGAGACAGTCCCTAAATAGGGAAAACAGACAAAGGATGGGAAAGGCAGTATTATTATCCTCCGTTTTAAAATTGGAAACTGAGGCACAGAAGAATTAAAAGCTTTGCTACCGTCATACCAGTAGTCTGTGGACAAGCCAGAAATTTAACCTATATCTCTTGATCCAATCCCTTAACCATAAAACCACCTTTCCACACTGCTGAAGAGATGACTCATAAATTCTGCACAGAAGGACTAAGGCACATATTAAAGTGCAGGCACCTCAACAGATTCATTATTTTTGCACAAGACTGTGTGTAAGCCCACTGTCTGAGACAGCAAGTGTGCTCCCGAGAAGGCCAGCCTCCATTATGAGTTGCCCTGGTGTGCTCACTTACAACTAAAGCATTGCACCAACTCCCTTTTGGCCTAAACCTAGAATCTCCTGGCTTCTGCAGGAGATTCTGCTTTTGGCTCTCAGGCTCCGTGCTACAGGCAGAGAATGTTTTGCAGAAATGCCCGCCTCCTCACATTTAAACCTTAAACTTCCCGCAGAACATCTTCAGCCTGTGGCCTTGTCCTCTCCCTTTAGCTCCAGGTAGCTGCACTCTCATTATGATTGGTATTAAGGTTTTCATTCAGCTGCAAATGCTTGGGACTTATATAAATATTAGCAGAGTGAGCAAAAGGGCCACTCTTCCCTATACCACCAGGGTAATATCTCCCCCCCCCCCCCCCCCCGCCACACACACACATACACTTTTTTGTCTCCCCTATCACCCATTATCCCTTTAATGCAGAGCAGGGCTGCTGATTACAAAAGAGGCAGTTTGACTCCAGCAATAGGTCTTCTTCACTAATCCTCACTGTCATGGAAATTCCAGCTGCTGCAAGAATAAGAGGTTCAATCCATATTTGCCAGCTCTAATATGAAATCTGTCAGGGCCCAAATTAATGAGTTCCAAATTCCTTACATCACGATAACAGGTTAAGACTGGTCAATTAATTACATAAATCCTTCCCGATTCATTGTGCATTTGCAGGCGAGATTGTGTCTTACATTACTCCATGACACAAGGCCTTTTGGCTTTTGTTGTTCCGCAGAAAGGCCCCCATTTAAAGGCAGCCTGCCTGCCACAGCGAAGTGTTAAATGTCACGCATTAGATTTGCACTTTTCTGTAATTGCTTTAGTTAAAAAAAATAAATTAATTAAAGGCTTAGAGCTGCTGTGTGTGGGAGGGGCGGGGGAGGAATTAAGGAGTGGGCCCCTCAGAAACCCATTATCTCACCTCACACACAATCTGACACCCCAGCAATAACTGCCATTGCACATGGGGAAGGTGGATCTATATGTATTTTATAGCAATGGATCCTTTTCCTTGGCTAAAGAGATGCCTAGGTCTGGGAACTGGCTGGTGTGTGTGTGTGTCTCTCTCTCTCTGGTACATACTCTGTAATCTCCACCTCTTGGGGGAGTCCCATACAAACCAGAAGGGCCCTGTCACCCACCACAGAGATTTAGTGCATTGTTAAGAGGGGCTGGGGAGCAGATTGCTGGAGTGGAATGTCCTAGAGAGGGGAAGGTGGCGGCGGCTCAGTTTTGGGCTCTGCTCTCAGCTCGTTCAATCTACCCGTGCGGGCTCTCTGCCTGGCAGCGCCTCCTTCCGGCCGCTAGGTGCATTACACACAGAGGTACCAAAGATCTCTAGGCCCAATAGGGTCAGGCAAACTTAGCGCTGGGAAGCAGTGCCTGCCTCATGTCCAGGCAGGACAGTCTCCCCATCTCGCAAAGAGGCGATGCTCTCTTCCTAGCTGAGTCTCAGGCGCACTCTCATTGCAGGCACTAGGTTTTCTAATCTAATATAAAGGAAGGAGTGACCAAATTGCATTGGCTTGGCATGTGAGCAATGCACAGCGGTTATTCTGCTATTATTTTACTTTAAAATAATGATAAAATAAATAAAACCACCTCACAAAGCATCAGTTCCTTCCAGTCCTGGGGGAAAGAAGTCATGGGGGCACAAGTATCGCTGCAACTAGATAAAGCCATAACGATTTGATGGAAGGTGGGGATATTGAGGGCAGCAAACAGGAAAGTGTTGGCCATGCTCTAGTAAATTGCATTGATTGGGATTTGAAATGTAACTGCAGAGAGGAGCAGTCTACCCCAAATCGAAGGGACCGGTCCGGCACACTCCTCTGGGATCACACGCACTCCGAGCTGCCGCTCCTGGGCTCCCCCTTTTTGCTCTGTGTGTGTACACACACCACACACACACAAACACACACACGTTTCCTCTGGCTCGGAGCCTGCCCAGAGGAGCCCAGCCGCCTGGGCTTTTGCATAACAAAGAATTCCATCAGCCCAGTGACTGGCAATAGAGGCAGTCTCCCTCCTGCTCCTGCAGCATCCCATTATCACAGCCTGGCTCACACGCACGCACCCCCCTCCCAGCCTTTTGTTTTACATTCATGTGAAAGGGGGGGGGGGTCGGATACATTTAAAAATAAACCCTGAAAAATGTCCGATCCCTGCAGAGCCCCCCAGGCACCCCCCGCCAAACTCTGCTTTCTTAGGGGTTGAGGGGGATACTGCTGGATTCCGCCCCCCCCCCCCCAGCATCTCCTGGTGCTTTTGTATTTTTAACGTGGGGGCGGGTGGGTGTCTAGACCCAGATCTCATGCATGAGACTTTGGGGTTCTGGCTCTTGGGGCTGAGAAGCTGCAAATTGCTGCGTCTCCCTCCCCTCCCCTTTCCACTCCTCCCCCGCTGTTGCTATGGGATGCGGTTGCTACGAGTTACCGGATCAAGGCCGGCTACTTGTTTACCTGACAAACAGCCCCCGGCAGAGCCTGGGCGCATGGAGGCGCCTGGAACACACTCACGGGCGGGGGAGGGAGGGAGCGAGCTGCCGCGAGAGCCCCCTGCACACACAGTCAGTCTGTGCTTGCAGCTGCAGGAAAAACTACAGCAAGTGGGGTGGGAGGGAAGAGAGGATGAAGGCCCTGAGGTAAGAAACTAGCAAAACTCAACTGAAAGTGGTGCCAATGCTGCCTCCAGGAGTAAAGGCAGGAGGCGATGGGGGGGCTGCTGATGACTAGGCACTTGTTGGAGTAACTGTTTGCCTCTTAGCGTGGAGCCAGATGGCTAGTGAGGGGAATTTATAAAGTTAGGAATTCATGGCAGGAAAAGGTAGTTTGAAAGCTTCTCGGCGGCCTTGGGAGAGAGCACAGGCAATGAGAGGAAAGAAGCAGGCACTGGAAGAGTTTGTGCTGCTAGATCAATTGGTGGCAAATGTCAAAAACTGTGTTCCTAACAGTGAGGAAAAGTTTTACAGTTACAGTATCAGTTAGTGAAAGGTTTGCCATGTAGCATTCTACAGGCAAGGGGAACTGGTTACGAAGATATAGCTACAAAGAGATAGCAAAGTTTTGGAAAGTATATTTAGGTTGGTAAAGTTTCTGATTTGCAGGTTTTTACATATGATTTCCAGTAAATATGCTCAGCTTTGCCTTAGTACTTGCAGTGATTTCCTCATGGAACTGGAACAGTTTTGTATTTGCCAAACTGTAGATGATGATTTTAAGTAGTATATATTGTAATTGCAAACGTAGATTTTAGAGATATCATATCAACGAGGTATTGTTATTTAACTTTCCACAAGCAATCCTACAATAAAATTTCAAAGCTGCAAGCCATATAATATAATATTGCATAATTGCTCATGGAAAGTTGATAGGATAGGAATACTTAGAAATATATACATATATGTTATGAGTATCTCACAATTCAAGAACTCTAAATGTTCCAAACCAAAAGGAGTATTTTTGGTTCCTGTTATAAAAGATAATTACATTATCTTCTAAATATGGTTTATTCAAATAGGCAAAAAAGCAATTTAACCTGCAATGGAATATTTTTAATTTTAAGAGGGAAAGTCTATTTTTCTTTAAGTATTGAAGGCCTTTCATGAGAAGAATCAGTCTTGACACTGGAAGTACTGAATTACATTTTTGTGTTTAAAAGAAAGAGTGCAGCATTGTAAAAGTAGTTTAACAACAACAAAAACCCCAACCTTTTTGGGATAAACATTGATTATCATTATTGATTCTACTATTGTTGTTATAACTACTTAGAAACATAAGGTTTTATTTTACCCATTCCTTGAAAGGGCTGCTAACTTTACATGCTTCTTGTATTACAAACAGATAATGTCACAAATACAATTGGATAGTTTTTCAGAACTACATTAAAAAGTATCTTCAACACAAAAATATTTCAAGAACAAAAATGCACAGAATTTAGAAAAGGTGGGCACAGAATTTAGAAATGTGTGTTGAGAAAATAAGACTGTCAAGTTTCTTACTCTTAATGTTTATAAAAAATAAGCTGTGTTATTGAATGAATTATTTTCTTTTAAAAGAGGATTTTTGTTACCTTGTTTATAGAAATGTTTCAGTTGCATTACGAGTAACAGGTTGTTGGAATGCTGATTTAGAATATCCTTAAGTTAAATATGCATTACAATTCAAAAATATAAATGACTGGGGGTATCTATGTTTGTTTAACAACATATAGCACACACAAAAATATTTGAGAAACAGAAAACCGTGTAGAGTACTAAAAGTCATGAAAAAATAAATTAGGAAATGGATTTTAAAAATAAATCTCATTTACAAGTTAAAACAGAGCAATTTATTTTTGTCTTATTTAATTACTTAAGAATGTTCTGTTTCTACTAAGCTTTCTTATAAAAGTATAAGTGTAGCAAAGCAGGAACAATTAAAGTGATAAGATTTTGGATGCAGGAGTGGCGCATTAAAAATCCTGACTGTTTGAAAAACTAGACAGAAATGTCACTTATAGTCAAAAACAACAACAAAAACCAAGAATCAAATTCCCAACAAGATGAGTTTCTTGTAGAAAAACAATATTTGATGTAGTGCTAAAATCACAACACACTAATCAAAAATTTTAAGAAGTTTTATATTTAAATTTCACAAAATAAAAAACATATCCTAAAACATTTACAATTGTTTTTTCTTGGTAAATTAACCCTAGAACAGAATATTCTTCATTATCATTTAACATGAACGTTTTCACTAATTCTAGGTATACAGAGAACTCAAAACAGTAACATTTTAAATAAATTTCCATGCAGGATAGGAAGAAGGTAATGGAACAGATTTTAGAGCACAGATCTAACTTGTGAAGAGTGTGATAAAGTTAATAACAATACAATTATTATGAATCCCAAATATTTATCACTGAAACAGGCTGCTTTGCAAAAATCTCCTTAATACACAAAAGACAAGATCCCTGAATTATAATAAGTAGTCACAAAGGTTCTCCAACTCTTCCATTTAAACAGTCAGGATATGTGTTAGCAGGCCACAAAGTGTAAAGTGCATTCAATGATCTAGCTCAACATTAAACACAAAAAAACCCAATAGTATGGTAAACAAAATGATAATTAATTTCCTTCTCTAAAAAATTATTCTAGTTCTCAGTTTTTGTTCATTTCAAGATTTCTTCGCTGATGTTATGGGCAGCTTTGCGCTAAATAATAAGTCTATCAATGAGGCAACATCTTCCAAAAAGAAAAAAAAAAGTCTGCACTTTGCAATAGAAGCTATCTTGCCATGATAACTTGTTGCTTTAATTAATGTTAGTGCTTTTATATCAAAATATTTCGTTGACCCTTCTACACACAAGCAGAGATGGTGACTAGATATATTTGTGCAATTCAACAAAACTGAGCAAAAGAAACAGATGATATTTATCTTATGAAAGTGCTACCATGATGAGAAAACTGGTTCAAAGTAATTACCTAAAAGATGAGATGTTATCCTCAAGCTCTTAAGAGACACCTTTCTAAAACTAAACAGGTTCCCAGCTGGATGCTTTAAAAACATATCCACACTAACTTTTATTAGCTGGCCAATTAATTATATATTGTTTCTGTGTAATTCACAGGTTAAAAGATACTAACTACTGTATCTTTGTCAGAGACAAAATCCATACTGGACCTGAACTTGCAGCACTGAAATCCAGAGGAGTTTTGCCATTATTTCAATGGGAACAGGATCAGACCCACTGCCTTGTCTTTAATAGCAGTTAAATGTCAAATATAAATAAACATTGAAACATTTTCTATTGACAGGCTCTGGGACAAGTTAACTCATAGTTGCTGCTATAAAGAGCAAAAGTAGATTATAACAAATGTTTGTGGTTAAAAAGTTGTGTTCAAGCCTGCCATTTGTGAAAAAGTCAGTATTTCAATGTGTTTACTACAGTAAAAGTGAAATTAAAAACTCCAGTTATTTCAGTTTGTACCTAACAGCTTAGAATTCTATATTCGAACAACGTGTTATATCTATGTGACTATCATCCTTTCGGAAAGACAGTTTCACTTCATTTAAAATGTTAACCTAGAACACTTAGCTAACATTTTCAAACGTAGGTCCCTAAAGTTAGATACCTAGAGTGAAATGTTGGCCCTGTCGAAGTCAGTGCAAAATGCCCATTGACTTCAGTGGGGCCAGATTTTACACATGATTTTCACAGGGAGGGAGCAACCATAATTCCCACTACCTTCCATGAGAGCTGAAGGTTTTCAGCACCCCTTGAAATCATGTCACATTTATGTGCCTAACTTTAGGCATCTATGTTTGAAAATGTTGGCCTCTGGCTCTTGTGCATGATAAGAGCAAGTTTTCCCATAAACATTGGAGAAAGGCTGAGGAAAGATAGTCTATATCTCCAATTGTCAGCAACAAATAGTACAGATTCTGTTTTCCTTAAGTCACCATGCTATTTTTAAAAGTTAATACCCTCTGGTCTATATAACTTCATTACCAATGTCACACAACTGGTTAGAGTGAAACTTCTCTGGTATAAAGTACACAAAATTGCTTTGAGTAGATTTTCATTTGATACATCACTTTTAAACTAATGTAAAATACCTTTATTTTTTAAGATCTAAAATACATAGTCACCCAGGGAAATATTTTATCAGCCATACTTGGCAATAGAGCACCACTAGCCCAATATTTGTCAAGATTTTAATGGCTGCATAAACCTAAATGTAATAGGCAACATGTAAAAATAAATCAGTGCAATTTAATAAAAGCAACAAACAAAGAAACAGTTTCAAAGCTATGGTCTGAAAATTGAGAGAAAAAATTATTTTGCGAGTCTTAGGATGGCAATATACAAGTGATTTTTCAGGATTCTTCAGAGACTGTGCTTGCTTTACATCCATGTGAAATGCTGTCATCACTACTGTGTCCAAGCCCGGAGGATGAACTACAGAGAAGGGGAGAAAAAAAATAAAGAAAGGAAATTGGTTTTCACAACACACTCAAAGCCTGAGTAACAGAGGAGAACTTTAATTATCTCCAGTCACAAAGAGAGACAGGAAATTTGGACTTTTAATTAGCCATTTGGAGTGCAGTTGGATATTTTTTTTAGCAAGATAATTTAAACGCGAATAATTCAAGTCTGACTAAATGAAATTCACATAATCAGAATGCAGATAATTGAATTTCTACTGCATTCATTAATTCAGTGTGGAGGTGTGTGTGAAGACTTCTATGATGAGCTGTCACAGCTCAATAAAATCTCAGTCAATTAATTTTTTCATTATCTTAGTATTACATCAACAAAAAAGTGAAGTCTCTGTGTGTGTGTGTGTGTATATATATATATTGGAATGTAAAGAAGAAAGTAACCTCTCTGAATCAGAATCTGCCTCATTTTTTTCTCTTTTTCTCTCTTCATCTTCAATAGGAAAACGTCGTTTCAAAGAGGCGAACTTATGAATCGCATCAGCAACAGAATATTTTGTCTGTCCAGATACACAAGCTTCAATATCTTCTGGACTTAGCTGAGTCTGTAAGAAGAGGTGAAGTCTACTGTCCGAAAGCAATAATGCATTTTGTAGGATCCTTTAAAAAAAAGAAAAACACACATAGTTACTAGAACAATTTCTCAGAGGTGTCCGGCTTTTAAATGAATCCCAAATTAGCTTCAGAATGCACTGCATATAATAAAA
This sequence comes from Chrysemys picta bellii, assembly GCF_011386835.1. Lineage (NCBI taxonomy): Eukaryota > Metazoa > Chordata > Testudines > Emydidae > Chrysemys > Chrysemys picta. Next base: position 65,722,398 of record NC_088792.1, on the reverse strand, counting down.
TGATTAGGTATGTGTTACCTTTTTATTACATTATCTGGAATTTTGGGTGAGTAAAAACATGAAGCTAATAGTTAAGAACATCTGTTATAAGAATAACTTCAAGGGCGTTTCTTCCATTTAACCATCTGTTATTACCATGTGGATCAATTAATGATTGTAAGGGGGGCAAAGGCACATGCACTTATGGAAATTTGGTCTACATTCAAGAATTGTCTATATTTAAAAATACTAAACTACTTTAAACATTTCAACTGCCTGATTTCTCTTGGGGGAGTGGAAGAAGATGAAGGAGTTTAGAAGCATGAAAAGTCAGGACTTTGACATATCTGTGAAATAGAATGTGTGTGCACACCAACAAAAACTAGAAGTACATATTTACACTTTTACAAATTTGTATACATTTAAGGGATAGTAAAAATGCCATCGATGTACATTGATTTAAATCTGTTTGTAAAATGCTTTCAGTAAGTTCTGACAATACTCTTCATTTTAGCTGTTTTTTGAAAAAGTCTATCTTCAACTGCAGTTTATATTTGTGAAAATAAGCCTTCAAATGCATTTAGCATAACCTTTTTAATCATGTGAACTGTGTAATCCAAGTACAATGCATTCAAAAAAATTGGAAAGTTAGAGTTACTCTTCAAGGACTGAAATCTGAGCATTAGCATTGCTACTCTGAAAATGCAATGCTCCTGCAATATTTGTATAAGGAACGAATTGCACAATAGGTCTATTCTTAATATGATCAGCAGCAGACAATAAGGGCCCATTCCTACAAAATGCTGATGTGCATGTGTAACTTTACTCATGGGAGTAGTCTTTTTGAGCTCAGTGGGAATACTCAGCATTTGCAAAATAAGGGTCTATGACACTAACAACTAACATTGCGGGCAAATTTACTACAATATATTTAAGCAAGCCAGAACCGTTGAGAATTTATGTTTGCCTATTTACAAATATTTAGGTTAGCTTTTAGTTATCAATATCTTTTCCATTTATTTGACAACATTACTGAATATAATCAGATACAAGACAACAACATAAGAACTGGTGAAAGTAAAATAAATAAATAAAATTCAACTGTATTATAAATACCCGAATTAACATGAAGTGTACAACATACTGGTTCTTCCAATCTTAACCACGTGTTTGGACTGTAATATTTTAAATATAAATGAACTCTGAAAACTGTTCTCTGTTGTGACCAATATACTGGTAATATTTAATTAATGTAATATACTTAAGGATTTCTGTCTTTAGGTTAAAGGACAGCAAAATGAAAATAGACCTATATAGAACTTGAAATTGATAAGTTTGCAGTAATTAAAAATATTTGCAGTGGCCCATAATGATCTACCATATTCCATGTGAAATTATCAGAGAGTGGGGCTGCAACAGGGATCACTTTTTGCTACTGTTCAAGATAAGGACATTTTTAAACATTGATAAAACCCAGCTTTTACTCTGATAAACCCACACATAGTTTTCTTAAAAATAGACATCACAAATATAGTCTCTCTTAAAATCCATGCCTACAAAGTATTAATGCACAGTACATTTAAAAACAACTTCTCAGTAACCCAAAAGAAACCACCTAATAGTGTACAAAAATGAATCAAGCCACAGAACCTACAAATCCACACACCTCCCTCCTCAACAGCAATAGCTTCATGAATACAGTTTGAAAAGCCATCATTCATTGGCCACTCTTGGTCAATGTGAAATCCCAAACAAGAAATGACACAAACATCATGAAACAAAAAGGGGGAAAAAACCCCAATCATACCGCACAATAAATACAGATTTATAGTGTAAGCACTGGATGAGCAAACTCATTCCTTTTGTTTGTTTTCTTCAAGTGAATCTTACTAGAATTTATGTTCCAGATTTAAAAAACAGATAACAGTGAGGGGATTCACATTTTTGCAATACTAATGTCTGCATTTCTAATTCAGAGTAATATAGTAAAAAGCCAGCCCATTAAATTCAACATGCATAAGCTTTAGTTTCCCTAAAGATTTTCCTATATTATATCTTCAGTAGCTTCCTGCCACCCAGGCTAAAGCGCAAGTAACTAACTGTTCATGAGATTACGCTATACTTGCAGCTTTGTTGCTGTTTGAAATGTATTTTATTTTCTTTATAAAATAATGGGTAATCTTTAAAATTGATTTTAGATGGTTTGAGGCTTTACACCACAGAAGTAATGAGCACTAATGTCAACGATATTGGACACAAATTCATTTTAGCTTTATTTCATGTCCACAGCAATTCTACTAAGCCTTGAACTGCTGAAGCACTATTATTAACTTGCTGGTAACCTAACATATGGGAACAGCAAACAAAAGTGATAAGAGTACAGGTTGATCAGAACCTCAAGGCTACTGTCCTTTTTCTGCAGCTATAATTCAATTTCCAATTTTACTTTACATTGGACTCATTATTTCACAGTTATTTTCTCTTCTGCTTAATAGTGCCATCTGGAGGTTAAATGCGTGAAGAAACACAGAGAGGAAGAATTAGAGAAAGATGTTCATTGAACCAATCACACACAGTCCATCTAGAAGGGAAAACATTTAGAGTTCTTTACTAACCACTGTAAGTCAACATGAGCAGTCATAGAAGCACTCTTCACCTAGGTATGCCTTTGGAACGCCTGCTCTACTCTTTAATTGAGAAATGACAACTTTTGCTTTCTTCCTTCTGCACCAGCCGCTTATATTGCTTGAAGGATGTAATTAAAAAGCCATCAAAATGAAAAATAAAGTGTCTGCACTATTCAGATCTAACTTTTAGTTTTTATGTTCAAAATATTCATACCTCCAAAACAAGGACATGCATGGTTTGTCGCCCGTTGTGTTAGTATTGTGGAATATTATTATTATTATTACAGTAGCACTCAGGGGCTTCAACTAGGTCGGGGCCGCATTGTGCTAGGTGCTGTACAAGCACATAAAAGGTGACAGTCTCTGCCCCAAAGAGCTTGCAGTCTAAACAACAAGACATGACATGTAGCTGAGACAAACAACTGGGCAGGAAGAGGTGGAGGAGGCAGGGGAAGGTAACATACAATTAGGATGTTTTAGCACTGACTAACCATCTGTGTAATTTTTAGCCAACCAGCAATTATCACAATGTTCGATGAACATCAGCCAGTTCATTACGGCAAATACCAACACAGGAACAGATTCTGAGCCCAGCTGCTCTGGTGTAAATCTACAGTAAATGAGATCAAAATCTGGCCCACACAGTTAATTTATAAAAAGTCACAGCTCACACTGATAATTCTAGTATCACCTGAAAAAATTGACTGGGCAGATTTAAAGGAAAGTCAGACTTTTCCTATACCTACCTAGGATAGAAATTAATGCCCTAATCCTGCAAACCTTTCCCCACTGAGTAGTCATTACTATCACATAAGAACTCCCTTACATGAGTAAGGGTTTGCAGAACCAGTCCCTACGTTTGAATTTGAGATAAAAATCTTTCTTTGTTGTCAGGAGAATCGTCGTTTGTAAGCATCCTTGGTAAAAATGTATCATATCTCGACCGTCACAGAAAGAGGGCATAAAATACAGAGTCTTGCAACCCGACCCAAACCCAATGGGACCTAACTATAGGTGCTGGGTTCAGGTCAATTTGGAGATGAAAATTAGTTGACATGCTTAGACTGGGGGCAGGCGCAGGGTCAAAGGGAGTCATAGGGATGGCATGACAGGGTGATGGTAAACAGTCTTTTGTGGGTCAGTGACTGGTGGAGGTGCTGCCACCAGGAGAGGCGGTGCTGTATTCGCATCAGCTGTTTCCTGCCTTAAGACACACACACACAGTGTGGTTCAGGTGTGAACAGAGAGAGAAACAACATGACCAGCTGGGACCCCACACCAGGCACTGCCTGCCCTGCACCTCACCCCTCCTGCCCAGCATGGAGGCTTTCATGGGGCTCTGCAGATGGGTACTCACCCTGCACCACCCCTGGGCCCATGCCCCCACCCACTCTGCAGTAGGGCCAGGCAGGAGGTGGCAGTGGAGGAGAGAAGGGGAGCTGCCCCATGTCTGTCCTGCTGTGTGGCTGCCCTGGCTGGAAGTTTGAGGGACTGAGGCTCCACTGAGGTCTGGGCAACCCTGGGCTTCTTGGGGCAGCTGCAGGGGAGGGAAGAGATGTGGGTTTGTGAATGGCAGAAACACCTGGGTCTGTTTGCAGCATCCTAGACATGCTGTTATGCTAGCTCCGGTTCCTGCTGCTCCATCCCTGACCTTGCAACCTGACGTGACCTGACTATAAGGGTCAGTTGTGAAAATGCCTTGACACTCTCAGCTTCAGGGTGGATTCAGATCAGCTGTGGTCAAGTTGGGTTCAGATTGGCCTTTAAAATTAGACCCGAGAAGACCTCTAATAAACTTCCAGTTGATACGCAAAAGAAAGCGCATGGCTTTTGAGGAGATGCTGTATGCTACATGAGGAATGTTCCCTCTCCTAAGCTAAAGAGAGAACATTTACAAAAGGCAAAACATGTGTTGTGTCTTATTTGGATAAAGGCCAAAATCTGGTTTTCTTCAATGTGATTTTATTAGGTATATTATACACTGTTCTGCTGGAGGAGAACAACATATGGCTGAACAGTACAACTTAATCCTAACTAAAGATTTCCTGTATCTACTGTAACCTAATACAATGACTGATGCACACTTGAATGTGTGTGGAAGGTTAACACTCTGATTTCGTTTTCAGCAAATTTACTCTGCCCATTTACATCAGATCATGAGAGGGTGAAAAAATAAAACCTACCAAAAACAACTGATCACAGCCTGTGTTCTGGTGCCCTCTATTGAGCACACACAGAGATTCAGACAGGGAGAATGCGGAGGGGGCACAGTCATTAAAGCTCTATTTCCTCCTTTGCAAAATGTCCTATATTTCCTCATACTTTTTATCAATACCGTTTCCTCTTTTCTAATAGGCCAGTGTGAAAAGTAGCAGGTGCTAGCTGGGAATATGAAAGAATTTAACTAAATAGAGAAGCTAGGAGGGGCTGCCAGATCCCATACTCACTTCAGCACAACTCATCAAATTTGAAATATTTGGAGCATTCTATTCAGAATAATGCCAATAGAAAGTTGGGGCCCGATTCTGCATCCCTTATTAGCGTGAGTAAACCTTACATGTAGTCAATGGCCCTGGTTCACTATTGCCTTGTACCTTGTGTAGTCATTTGACCAGTGCAAAGTGAGAGTAAAGTACAACCAGATCAGAATGGTAGTGTTTAATACCCACTTTGCAGTGATGCAAATGACTACACAAGGTACAGGGCAAAAATGAACCAGGCCCAATGGGACTACACACAATATTTACGCATGCAAGGTAGGGAGGCAGGATTAGGAACTGGTTTGGTGAATCAGCAGCGGACTTTTAAAAATAATATGGAAACAGATTTAAATAGTAATCTCTTGTCAGGAGATGTAATATTAATAAGCATGTTTCCTGTGGTAATTGCCAGGAATAGCCACTCTCAAGAGATTACTAATAGATATTTACCTTTTATTTTAAACCACACATTGGTATGAGAAAATAACTCCAGTTTCATTCAACTAAAGCAAAATAATTGAATGCAACTTAAATAAAATAAATTGCTTTTGGTAAATACATATTGGAGTTATAACAAACAGGAATGCAAATCATCATTTTAGGTAATTTTAGGCCCCAAAATTAAGTTTTGTGCAGAACAAATGGGTGAAAAGGGAGAGGGTCTCACAAAACTTAGTATTAATAAAGATAATTTCTTGATTTTTTTTCAATTCAGTAAGAAGCTTTTTTATTTGAATTTAAAGGAGAATTCATCAGCATCAGAATACGTCTTCAGAATATTTCCAATGGGAAATGTGTAGTTTTCCTCATTCCCAAAAAGCAATTTATGACTGAAAGATCGGCAATCTGACATTTAGCTAATGGAGGCAGAGTTCTCAAACACTGAACTTGACAGTAACAAGGACTGAGTTATACAGTTCTTTTGTCAATCAAAATGATAATCCCCTATAAGACAAACGGAATCAGTGCTGGAAATATATGATGAAGCCAGATTCATCCAACCTCAACTTCCAACATGAATTATAATGCTTTACGTATGTTTCAAACTAAGTGTCAAATCCTGGCCCTGATTTATGCAGCAGGAAGAGCTGCAGAAACCCCCTAAGTCTAAGTAACTAGCTGTTCACAGAGTTAACTAATCCAGAGGATGGTGTGTGGAGGTGGGGGACAGAGATCCACATCCACTCTCCAGCTGGGTAGTACAGAGGGCAAATGAGCCTCCTCTCCCCACCAGCCCTCCATAAATCCTCGCCCTTCTGTCTTCTGTGGGTGCCCTGGGAGCTGCTGCAGTAACCTTCCCACACAGAGAGGTGGATGGAGGAGAGGAAAAACAGAAAACAGCTAGGGATGAGGTGTTACATTTTCAAAAGCGACTAAGTGATTTGGGAGCATAGGTCACATTTTCAAAAGAGACTTAGGAACCTACGATTCAAGGAGGGTTTTTTAAAAATTTTACCCATGGCCCCATCTTCCTCAAGCTGGTTAGCGCGTGTGGCTTGTGATCCCTGTTCTGCTCACTCCCATAAGCAATTGCCAGGGGGGTGGGGGGCGGGAAAAGAGAGAGGGAGCTGTGTCTCATTCCGCCTGACAGGCACCTGTCTCCTTGCCCTGGCTGATAGCCCACTTTTGCTGTTTTGGCCTGTAGGGTCCCATTCAGTTTCTCCATGACTGATTTCCCCTACTGGAGCCACCTGCTGCGTGCGGGTGGATAAGGGCAGAGCATCAGCATAAGTGCTACCTTGCTGTCTCAAAGGATGTTCCGTCTCCCACAAGAAGTGGTTGTTTACAGCCTGGGGGCCCTGGGGAGCTGCTGAGGGCTGTCTGCTATAGGCACTGTGGGGCCCAGAATTTAGACCTAAAGTACTAAGCAATGTCTGTGTGTATACATACATACATACATACATACATACATACATAAAATCAAGGCAGAGGAATTTGAAAGGCCCCAGACTAACCATAGGTTAGTGCCACTATTTTAAATTGTTGGAGCATGTGTCATATGAAAAAAAATCTGCAGTGATCCAGTGCTGGAATTATGCAGATCTCAAGCTTGTCAAGGAGTCACATAAATGCAGCTTTGGGGAAAGAATTCATGACATTTTGTTCCAAAAAAAAGAAAAAACCCACAATCTCCAAAATAGAGGCGTCTGGAGCAGCCTTTAGTTCAGCTAATGGAGAGAACCTTTCTACAAACTGGGACATCTGATGTTCCATCCAGCGGAGGGCAGCGCCACAGAATGTCAATGCCAAGCCAATTTATCCTAACAACTATATTTTTAAAAAATCCTTTCAAGTCTAGCTTTCCCCTGTGGCTGAGAATGTCTGGAAGAGCGGTGCCACCTTTCATGCAGCACTGAAGCACAAACATTTAAAACATTACTATAAGAGGAAAAACCCAGTTTAAAAACTTTGATGCACTGAACACTAATCATTTTTACGTTCATGGAGCAATGTTCTTGAAATGCTCAACATTCTCCTATCACAATACTCAGCTAAACTATAGGTATCCAAAAAGCTGAAAGAAAGTACATTTCTGTTTTAATGTCATTTCTGGAAACATAGCCACTGGATGAAAATACTTTGTGTCCTGTAATAAAGTCACTTTGGAGCAGTTTGGGCTGATCAACATTCCTACAAGTTTCATTTTAAAATTAGAGTATCTTTAAAAATAACAACAATTATCCACAACATGGCACAGAGAAGGCTGAGAGCTCAGACAAGGATACGTGAACAACCACAGGCTTTGTCCAGCCCATCAGTATTCCCAACTCTTGAGTTGTTTTTAATCAATGAGGTTGAGGGGAAATCCCTAGATCCTCCTCCACTCTCTGTATTAGTGTCATGTACCCTCAAGCAGAGTCATGACTAAAGTCCTGGCCAACAAAGATTAGATAGGACTCTATGCAGGAACAGATAAGACTGTTCCTGAAATGACTAATGGGGTCACTATAGACACACGCCCTGTTCCCAGTTATTGAGCACACTGCTAACACAGATTTTCCCTTGCTCTTCCCAAACTGGGAGCAAAGGACTCAGCTTAAAGCTACGTGACACTGGCCAGGAAGAGCATGTGCCAAAAAGCATAGCAACTTGCTTTAAAATTCCTGCCTTTGCTATTACTGGTAGAGCTCCACACTGGTAAGTGCTAAGGAGACTGGTGTTCTAACTCTCATGTCATCTAACCATGCTCAAAGTAGCTCTAAACAAAACAATGGTTAAAAAGCTGGTGGCTGGTAGCAGCCTGACTTCACTAGTGCTCCTACCACTGCAACCACAAATTGCACCAGTAATAACAATGGTAGGACATTTAAAAATGGTAATAAAAGCCACAAGATGGGACAAACATGGTTGGTCTAGTGCAGGAGTGGGCAAACTATGGGCCCGTGAGCCGTTTTACGCTGGCCCGCGAGCTCCCGCTGGGGCACTGGGTTGGGGGCTGGACCACACGGCTCAGCCCCACTCTGGCGCTCCGGCCCCGCTCTGGCACTCTGGCCAGGGTGAAGGGTTGGGACTGCACCACGCAGCTCGGCCCCACTTTGGCCGGGGCGTAGGTTGGAGGCTGCTCTGGCACTCCAGCCAGGGTGCTGGGTTGGAGGCCGCACCACATGGCTCCCGGAAGCCAAGGTTCAGCCCCACTCCGGCGCTCTAGCTGGGGCACAGGGTCGGGGGCCCCTCCACACGGGTCCCAGAAGCCACGGCATGGCCCCTCTCCAGCTCCTACACACTCCAATGGCCCCCTCCGGCGCTCCAATGGGAGCTGCAGGGGCGGTGCCTGCGGATAGGCAACATGCAGAGCCACCTGGCCGCCCCTCTGCGTAGGAGCTGGAGAAGGGATATGCCACTGCTTCCGGGAGCAGCTTGACGTAAGTGCCACTCAGAGCCTGCACCCCTGAGCCTCTTCTCCGGCCCCAGCCCTGATCCCCCTTCCCCTCTCCAAACCCCTCGATTGCAGCCCGGTGCACCCTTCTGCACCCCAAACTCCTCATCCCCAGCCCCACCCCGAAGCCCACACCTCCAACCAGAGCCCTCACCCCCTCCTACACTCCAACCCCATTTTGTGAGCATTCATGGCCTGCCATACAATTTCTACTCCCCGATGTGGCCTTCGGGCCAAAAAGTTTGCCCACCCCTGGTGTAGTGGATAGAACACTAGACTCGGACTCAGGGGACCGGGGTTCTATTCCCAGCTCTGCAGCTAGCTGCTGGATGACTTTGAACAGGTCTCCGTGCCTCAGTTTTCCCATCTGTAAAATACAGATAATGATACTGACCTCCTTTGTAAAGCACTTTGAGATCTACAGATGAAAAGTGTTGTATAAGAGCTAAGTATTATTAAACAGCCAGAGTGTTGAGCTAAATAACCATGTTTAAGCTGTTCTTAAAACCTTTTTCTAGCTCAGGTTGGAGCCTAGCCTAGGAGACTATTTTAAAAATTCTTTTCGTCCATCCCTTTAAACAGTGTTTTCACACACCATGTCCCTTGCAAGAAGACTACACTGGGGAAATTTACCAAAACATTTTCCACTGCTGTTATCACCGGTTCAGGTGAAGAAGTGTTGGTGCTATTTTAGTTATGCCTGCTGGAATAAAACTTATTTGGCAAAGTGGTAAAAATGGTGCCAACTGTGAGATTGCCTTAGCTAAACTAGAGGACCCAAACATAAAAGTGTTAACCTCAGCTCAGCTGAACTAGCTGTAGTATTAGAGGGATTTTTTTTTTAAATGATTCCTTATTACAGAGTTTCCCCAAGCCCACTGTGTTTAAGCAGAGTTTGCCAGAGAGGTGTTAACACTGGTTTCCTCACCACTGTAAACCTGTTTCTTTGTTTAAACATAGCTAGCTTGTTCTTGAAAGCCAATAGATTTCACCAGAAGAGCATTTTTAACCAAAATAAGGCCATGAAATAATTTAAACACTGTGAAAAAGTTCCTAACTGTCAGGGTGGTTAAACACTGGAATAAACTGCCTAGGGAGGTTGTGAAATCTCCATCTCTGGAGATATTTAAGAGTAGGTTAGATAAATGTCTATCAGGGATGGTCTAGACAGTATTTGGTCCTGCCATGAGGGCAGGGGACTGGACTCGATGACCTCTCGAGGTCCCTTCCAATCCTAGAATCTATGAATCTATGCTTTACAAAAATGCCAATTTTTAATCAATACACTGAAATGTGAAGAACTTCAGCTGAAATTCTGTTGCAACAGTTCAGCTGAAGTGGTATATACAAAAATGTGTCAATGAGAGGCAGAGGAAATCTAAAAGAGCAATATATAATGCTGGCCACAAGATGGCTCTCCCGTACAAGAGATGAGCTGTCTAATACAGCAAATTAGTGACTTCATTAACAATAAAAACACACTAAGATGCAGTACTTACTTCTCAAGAAATTCTTGTAGGCCCTGTCGACGATGGTCCACATGATGGGGATTATTCATATTAAAAAAGGGAGTTTTAGATGGAAGTTCAGGTAATTGGCTTTAAAAAATAAAATACAGGAGTTAAAACCAAAAATGATGTGCTGAGAAAAATAGTTTATGCAAGTGATCTAATTTTAGGAGGATAAATTACAACATCAGGCCAAAGGAAAAAATATCTTGGACAAATATAAAGCAAAGCCAGTCTCTGCTGAATGGAGGGGGGAGAGAAAGAGATAAATGTATCTTTGTGTACACATTTTATCATTTTGGGAGGTGCTCAGATACCACAGTGATAAGGACCATATGAGAACCTTGGTATGTAGACACCTAGACTCCAAGGATTAACAGTTGGGTCAGGAAAATGTACAGCAGTGTAATTTAAATTTTTTGTGATCTTAAACGGTTTATCAAAAGCACTAGCTGTTCAAACTTGTATGCAACAAAATATAAGATTAAATGTGTTAAGCCTTACTAGTTTGGGGAATAGCTACCAAAAGGTAATGGTGGAAGCCCCATTGCTTGAGATGTTTAATTCCAGGCCAGCCAGGGATACGTCTACACAATGATAAAAAAAAAAAAAACTGTCAGCTGACTTGGGCTTGGGCTCTTGGCTGAAAAACTGCTGTGTAGACATTCAGGCTCAGGCTAGAACCCAAGCTCTGGGACCCTGTGATGGTTCCAGCCTGAGTCTGAACATCTACACAGAAATTTTTCAGTCCCGGAGGCCAGGTCAGACACGAGTTTTTTATTACTGTGTAGAAGTACCTGCAAACCACTAGAAAATATATTGTGGAAAACAACCTTGCACTGGTAGGGTAGAGAGTATATGGGCTAAAGTCTTGCCCAACTCTAACTTATATGATTCTCTAGTAATAGTTCAGAACAGATAAAAACACTACCCCTGTGTGTGTCATCTGCAGAGTATTAAACTTGTATTCATGGAAGAAGGTAGATTAAAAAAAAAAAAAAGTCACTCACAGTAGCACAGCATTCTTCTGAAGTCTCTGCCGCAGCCATACAAATTCTCGAAAGCGTCGTCTAACGCAAGATGTTTTCCTTGTAAAGCACATGCTATTTGTCTGTTGGGAAATGAGACTCACTTTACTTGTAAATCCTTTAGAAAGAAAGCAGCATAGATATTTGATACTAAAAAAAGTTTACTAAGAATTCTGTCCTTGAAAACTGAAGGACTGATTTCTATTCAGTTCAGTGTAACTGCTATGTAAAACAGTTGTATCTTGAACCAGATCAGGATCAGTTTCTAACTTCTCAGGGAACATATTTTTCTTCAGAAGAAAATGACCAGAATGAAGACGTCAATTACAGCAGGTGAAAAAGTTTGTCAGAAAATGATTTCCAACAGAAAACTCCAATTTTTGCATTAAAAAAAAAATGTTTTTTTTTAAAATAGCTCTGGCATTACCCTGCAAACACTTACTCCTGCATGCATGCTTCTTCCAGTGCATAGTCCCAGTTAAATCAATAGGTAGAACCCTGCAAATCCATGGGTATCCACTTTATATCTGTGTACCATTTCTGTGGATACCAGCGCGGATGCAGATACAAATTTTATATCCACGCAGGGCTCTGACGGTAAGAGCGGGCAAGCAGCTGTGAGGAACCGCGGTGCGGATCCTCCACCTGCCTTGGGAGGAGAGCCTGGGGGGCAGGGACAGGGGGCAGGGGCTGCTCGGGCCCCACGGCCAAGGCAGGTGGAGGGTCCGCCATGGCTCCCCAGCTGTTATTGTGGCTGGGCTGCGGCTCTGAGCTGCCCCCTTCCCCGGCCGGAGCCCCCTGGCTAAGTTCCCTGTAAGCTGTGCAGCCGCACAGCAGCCTCCTTTGCACTGCGCAGACACTCAGGGAACCCGCCCGGGGACCTGCCATGGCCGGGGGAGGCCCCAACCTAGCCCGGCCCCAGCCTGCTGCGGTGGTGGCACCCTTCCCCTGGCCCCAACTCTGCTGCGACCGGCCCGGCCCAGACCCAGCTGCAGCCAGGGCAGCCCTCCCCCAGCCCAAACCCAGCCCCAGCCTGGACCTGCTGGGGAAGTAGCACCTATTCTGCAGCCCCAGCCCCGGAGCTGCTGCGGTGGGGAGAGGCGCCTCTTCCTCCCCAGCCCAGGTGCTGCTGTGGGGAGAGAGAGCTGAGGGGAGTCCTCTCTCCCCGCCATGCCCCTGGAGCACCCTAATGCATCCCCAGCCCCACCCAGAGTCCACACCCCCAGCTGGAACCCTCACACCCCTGCACCAGCCCTGAGCTCCCTCCCACACTCCGAACCCCTCGGCCCTATCCCCACCACATGGATTTTGTTATGTGCACCAATATGAAGGTGATGTGTCACACATTACCTCCATATTGCTGTACATAAAAAAATTCATTCCGCACATGGGTGGGAGAAATGTAAGGGAACACTGCCCCCTTCCCCCCACTTCCCCCCCCTCCAGACAGGTGGAGTGTCCGTCACGGCTCCCCACAGCTTCCAGAGCATCTCTCCCCAACCGCATTACAGATGGGGATGCCTCAGAGCCTCAGTCCAGCCCCCGGTGTAGAGCTCTGCAAATCTGCAGATATCCACATCCGCAGATAATTTTTGCAGATCACAGATCGGATGCGGATACATATTTATGTATCCGCGCAGGGCTCTATCAATGGGACTAGCATGAATACTTGCTACACAGGGAAAAGCAGTTGTAATGACTGGCCCTTAGTTACCAGTCACTTGATTGTTTGCCCTTACTAAGATTAATGCTTTCCTCCCACACAAAGTGCTGATAGGCTTTTGGCTTTATTTAGCAATCATATGACTTCCTGATCTCAAACTCTCACCTCAATATTTGAGTAATTATGCAAGTTTGTTTTAATTTATATTTTCCACCCAAAAAATAAGAAAAAAGGGAGGGAAAAGAAAGAAGAGGAGAGCATTACCTCACGGGGCCGGCTCTGGCTTTTTTGCTGCCCCAAGCAAAAAACGCCCAGCCGGCCGGAGCAGCAAAGGGGGGGGGGGAAGAGGAAAACAAACCTGCCCCCAGCCGGAGCGGCAAAAGGAGCAGGGGAGAAGAGAACAAACCGGTCGGCCGGAGCAGCAAAGGGGCAGGGGGAGGGGAGAAACCGGTCGGCCGGAGCGGCGAAGGGGGGGAAGGGGGGGGGGGAACAAACTGGCCGGCCGGAGCGGCGAAGGAAAGAAAAAACAAAAAAACAAAAAAACAAACAAAAAAAACTGGGGTGGCGGGGGGACTCCTGGCCCTGCAGACCCCGGGCAGCAGAGTGCGCACCCCGGCTAGCTGCGGAGGGTGGGAAGAGAGAAGGGGGGCAGCCAGGGCTTCCTTAAGCGGGGTGCTTGCCACACGGCCCCTCCCACCGCGCCGCTCCGATTGGCAAGCAGGGAAGGACGCGGGCTGCCTGCCGGGCTTGCTGCAGGGCGCTCCCGTCCTCTGCCCCCTACAGGGCGGCGGGAGCAGCAAACCAAAGAAAAAAGAAAAAACCTGCAGTGGCGGCCAAAGCGGTGAAGCGCAAAAAAAGGATTAGATGGAATGCTGCCCCTTGGAATCTGCCACCCCAAGCACAAGCTTGGTCGGCTGGTGCCTGGAGCCGGCCCTGTTACCTCAGTTTCCATCTGCTAGGAGTTAATCAAAGACTTCTACAAAAACAACAAGGAGTCTGGTGGCACCTTAAAGACTAACAGATTTATTTGGGCATAAGCTTTCGTGGGTAAAAAACCTCACTTCTTGCATCCAAAGAAATTAGGTTTTTACCCACGAAAGCTTATGCCCAAATAAATCTGTTAATCTTTAAGGTGCCACCAGACTCCTTGTTGTTTTTGTAGATACAGACTAACACGGCTACCCCCTGATAAAGACTTCTAAAAAGTCAGACCAAATCTGTTCAAATCTGTTTGAGGTCCTTCTTCTCAGAAATGTTACCTGCTTTTTAGCTGCCAGGTCAGCCCAGTTGCTGAGCCAAGCTTCTAGACCTGAAGGCAGTCTGCTCTGCCACCTAAGCAGTAGGAGTCATTTGGTTACCAGCACTGCTCTAGAGAACAAGTTTTCCGTGAGTTGGAGAGTTTCCAAGATGATGCGATATATCCCAAAACACAGTTCTGGGAAGTAATTTTTAAAGAGGTATCCATGATCATATTAATCCTCCTGCCCACTTCTAGCCAAGAGGATTGTATCCTGGAACAGTCCCAAAACATCTGAGCTCTGGGAGACCCAGATCTCCAACAGTAGTTTCTTTTGGCAAGGCTAAGGCACTGTAACCTGTGCAGTGACCAGTGTGAATGAAATACACCTCTACCCCGATATAATGCTGTCCTCGGGAGCCAAAAAAATCTTACCGCATTATAGGTGAAACCGCGTTATATCAAACTTACTTTGATCTGCCGGAGTGCGCAACCCCCCCCCAGAGCACTGCTTTACTGTGTTATATCAGAATTCGTGTTATATCGGGTCACGTTATATCGGGGTAGAGGTGTATAATTTTCTGTTGAATCAGCCTTAATCATAGAAACATACAGTTTTTAATGCTTTGCAAGGCATTTCTCCATTGGCTAGGTTTTAAGAATATATACAAATCTCTGTTCAATGCTTGTCACTAGCAATCTAAATTAAGGAGAGGTTTTTGGACCACAAAGTCGTAACAAGCTATAACTGGTCAGGTGAACCTATGGAGTGCTCTCCAGATCTGCAACAATTCTGGAGTCTCTGGTGCTTTCAGCATAACAGGACCAAATAGGTCCTTCAGGAGATGCTTAAGCTCCAGGTAATGACAGTCAGCTGGACGAGGTATGGTGTACTGCTGTTGGAGTGCTTGGAATGGCAGAAACTGAACCTTTGAGAGACCCAAGTTATCCTCCTATGCATTCACTCTGTCCACATTACAAGTTTCTTGTCAATTTTCCAACAATGGGCTGCCCCAAAGTACAGCATCAATGTGTGACAAAGGATGGAATTTCACTTTTCTACCAAAGTGATCTATGTTTGTCTGGCAGCCAATATTGTAGGGGACACTTTACACTCAAAACAGTAATAGGCTGAACCCAGTAATCCTGCCAACATGAGGGGATGGAAGATATTTTTCATATGTCATATTTTTCAATCTTAGGGTCTAGATTAAGGAAATTATTATAATCCCTTCAACGTTTCATCCAACAAAGTATGGTAATAGAAAAATAATCAGCAATATTTAATTAAATGAAATGTATGACAGATTTAGGATATGATAGAATCACAATTTCAAATGTATCCTTATTAGAATGCAGTACACTAAGTGTTTTTCTTAATGCTTATAATTTTAAAGTACCCAGATACCACAGAGCTGGTCACAATATAAATGTCTAGACACATTGAACATTTACACAGTTATGACAATCAAATAGCGTGATAGATAAAACAGCTTCAGGAATTTTGATTATGAAGCAAGTAACTGGATTATTCATTGAAAAGAGAGTTGTATAAACACGGATGTTTGAAATCCAATGTTTTTTCTTACTATGATAAAACCAGTGACCATGCAAAGTCTGCCATATCGATCGTCTGGTTAAGAATTTGAACCATGAATAGTATCTGTCAGAGGACAGAGGATCCTAAAGCACACAAACGTGAGCCAGTGTGTATCATGAGCCATCTGTAGAAGGAGCATAATACCTGCTGATGTCCCAGTGGTGCTGTAAGGCTTAAATCATTAATATTTCTGAAGTGATCACAGCCTTGAATAGATGTGCTACGTAAGTGCAAAGTATTTTTACTATGTTATTTTTAATACTTACATGAATGAATATCTCATAGTCTATATGTGAATGCCAAGAGTCTTCCTTCTGTATCCTAGGGTCCCGTACCAGGACAGTTACAAATTCCTGTAAGTGCATAATAAATCAAGCAATTAGTTTTAGAATAAGAACGCAGCTTGAAAGATTCTTTGCTTGTTTTGCTTTTCTGTGTTCAGACTAAAATCTGAACTGCTGCTTTATGGAATGTTGCAATCCTTTAAAAGGAGAAGCAAAAAGCAATGAATCATCTGAACTACAGTACATGTCCGGGAAACTCTTTGCCACACAGCTAGCTAAAAAGGGAATTTTTCAAGTTAAATAATATTGTAGATTTTTGAACGGTCAAACACACCACATTCATGGGGACTCGGTATCTGAGTGGCGACAAACTGATTATCTAACTTGTAAATCACAGACTAAGAATAGTTGTGCAGCAATTTTTTCAAATGCCAATCATTCCATTAAATAAAAGAGGCTTTACAAAAAATACTCGGTGGTATAGAATGACGATTACATTTTATTAGCATGCTGCTGAATCTATGTTTCCTCACCACTCTGTACAATTTTTCTTAAAATATTGTTGTTGTTTTTTTAAACAATCAAAATCTCTGAAATTAAGATATATAAATGCTTTACACCAGCCCAAGGAGGCAAGAATTGTCTTTTTCCTATGGTCTAGATCATCTCTTTGTGATCCACACCAGAGTAAGGGGCAGCACATCACAGGCTGCTCCAGGAGCAACACAAGTGGAGAGATTTTGCCTTGCAAAAGTCACAATCTCTCTCCTAGCTGCTCTGGGGAGGGAGGTCTACACCTATCACTGCATATGCTCCTTGATGCACCAGTGAAACTACATAATTGGGCACACTGAAGGGGAGCCGAGTCAAGGCTCTTTCCCACCTACCTGAATGTAGCAGCTCTTCAGAGCCCACTTCTCCCTACACACAGGAAGCGGTGGTACAGTGCATTGGCCCAAGGGAATAAGGGATACATGCCTCCTCAACAACTCCCTGGGCTGGCTTGTGGAATGGACCATGATGTGGCCCAGTATTTATCCAGTGCCCAGCAGAATGGAGTCCCAGTCAGGACTGAGGCCTTTGGACAATACTACACTATAAATAAGTACTGCTAATAATAGCTGTATGAGATTGAAGAAATGCAGACACTTTCACCTAATATCTCTGGAAGATCCTACATAATGTTAAGGAAAGTGGCGTAGCAAGCCCTAAATTCATATGTGAATATGAAAGTAGTAAATAGTAAAGTATCCTTTAAAATAAAAATATTTGGCAGTGTCTAACTAATGTGTTTGTATGGTAATTTAATAACCAGTTCAACTTTTGGAGGTTAGTTACTGAACCAAATCACTCCCCCAGAGAAGTACCCAAAATAAATAGGAAAAACTGGACAGGGTGCTCAAAGACATATGAATACATTAAGAGCTTGTCTACACATAGTTTTTGCAATGATTTAGTCTCTAGTGTGGACAGTTATACTGGTATAAAGGTGTTTATATTAGTGTTTGTGCCAAAACAAGCTATACTGATAAAAACACCTCTGTAAATACCACTGTAATTTCATCCATACTAAAGGATTGCACTGATTTAACTACATCATTTTTTCCTATCTATTTAGTAAAATCAGAGAAAATACTGTGTTATAGTCAATTCTCCATGTTGGAGACTTGTCTGTCCCATGCCTGCATGTGTGGTGATAATACACTTTAGAAATGCTCTAAATTACATAAAGAAACAAAGAAAAGAAAATCACTTTAAGTTATATTTTTGGGGCAGCAGGGGAAGAACAGGAAGGGGAGAACTGCATCAGCTTTGTGGGTAAGTGAAACAATTCTGGAAAGAGGGGCAGAGTTATTGACAAACAAACTTATTTTAGAAGGAGGTGGTGTTAAAAATGCAATGATCTATCTATTTAGAAAAAAATGCATTTTGCATAGAGAAGGCTAGACTGTCAGCTGATGTAATTTTTACTTCAATAGAGAGCCACACTGATTGACATCTGCTGAGGGTCTGGCCCAGAATTCTGAACCCAGCGTTATTTATAGAATAATTTACACTTTTCTTTTCAGAAACCAAAAAGTACTGACACAGAGAGCTCCCAAGAATACTTCTACCCCCAACCCACAGATACCGGAAAAGACTGCTTCGTTCTTCAACTGAATTCCTCTCTGCCTCCAACCCACGCAACCCATATACTCCCACCAGTAAACTGCTAACTAGATAAACAAGTCGATGCTTAGGAATTGTGACATCTGAGAGAGGAAAGGGTGTATTCAGACTGAAAGAGCATTTGTGCATCATGTGCGCAAAGTGACATTTGTGATCTGGATTAAATAATTCATCACATGGAACAACTGTTTTCATGGTGATTCCATTTCCTCTTTCAGCACCAGAGAAACATTCAGGACCTGATTCTCCATTGCCCTGCACCCTGTATAGCTTTTAACGCTAGTGCCAACTGGATGTAAAACACCACAATTCTGATTTGGTGGCATTTTACATAGGTGTCAATGGCACAGTGCAGAGCCATCGGAGAGCATAGCCTTTAGGGCCAGATTCTCAGCAATGTAAACGGACGCAGGTCCACTGAAGTCAACAAAGCTATGATTATGATTTCAACCAGCTGAGGACCTGCCTCTTAGTTTGCAGATCTATCCCCTCCAGGGTAACCACAGGTTTAAAATAAAATAAAATAAAAAAAACCCACCACACTGCTGGAACATGCAATGGGAGAGTTGGACGGGAATGAGCACTCCCTCTCCAAAACAAAAGAACTCGACATAACAAGTAAAAACCAGGGCAGGAGAAAAGTTCATCTCCCAGTCTCAAATGTCTATCCTGCATTTTCAATCTCCCAGTCTAATCCTATTTTACTGTCTGTATATCTTGCTCCCCATGCCTACATTTTGCTCTTCTCCTGCTAGATTTTCTGTTTCTTAATCTTGTTTTGTCTTCTCTTGTTTGAGTTTTATCTCTACTCCTCACCCTTTTCTCTCCCTGCTCCATCTTAGTGCTATGTACTCTTTTACTCTTCTCCTACATGCTGTTCCCTTTCTTTCCCCACCCCGCAAATACATAGCTTCAGCCAGCTGAAAGAAGAGGTCTCCATCAGGAACGGGGTCACTGTTCTTACCTTCCACTAAAGGCTTCCACCCCGTGAGGCAAAGTGGGTTGAAATCTTCTTGCAATCTGACCTTTGATTCCTTTCCCTTCACCATTCTTCATATCATCTGCCCATAATACCTCCTTATACACAGGTTCCCCAAATTATATTATTTTCCAATAAACTTTAATTCCCCCACCCTTTGCAACAGATCAAAAGAGCCATGTAAGTAAAATGCTGCTTTCAAAATCTGTTATTCCAAAGTATTGACCATTTAGGGTAAATACCTCCAAATACCCCCAAACCAACACCCCAACCATTTTATGCCCAAGGTCTGATTCAGCCCTAACCTCTATGATCCCATAGTAGGGCAGTAATATATAAGCTAGACATCTTTCATATTCTATTTGTACAACTAACAAAACAAGAACCAGGTTCTGTGGTGATTATGTACATTAGCAGCTGCTGGTTTCATCATAAGCTGTACCGTTTTTCCAATGAGGAAGTGTAGCAAAGAGCTAACTCAAAGCTCAGCTAATTATATCATTTTATGGAACACAGTGTGAATGAACACAATCTCAAGCTAACAACATGTAGCAGGTGGTTGTTTTTTTTAAACTCACAAAAAATACCAAGGCTAAAAGGAAAGAAGGAAGCAAAACAAATATTAACTAATGGGAAGAAAAGAAAATGTACAGCATTTCCCAAGATCTATGAAATTTTCAATATTAGTGACTTGGCTCCAAGAAGTGGTGAGCAACCACAGCTATTGTTGTAGTCGGTGCTCCTCAGAGCCAGGAACTGAATGCTTGGAATGTCCCAATCCCTTTTAACTCTTAGGCCAATGGGGGCAGCAGGAAGCGGCACGGGCCAAGGGATGTGCTGGCCGCGGCTTCCCACTGCCCTGGGACGGCGAACCGCGGTGAGTGGGGGCCGCGATTGGCCGAACCTGCCGCGTCAGCAGGTAAATAAACTGGCCTGGCCCGCTAGGGTGCTTACCCTGGGGAACCGCGTGCCGAACTGTGGAAAAAGTGGAAAAATTGGAAAGAGTCCAGCGGAGGGCAACAAAAATGATTAGGGGTTTGGAGCACATGACTTATGAGGAGAGGCTGAGGGAACTGGGATTGTTTAGTCTCCAGAAGAGAAGAATGAGGGGGGATTTGATAGCAGCCTTCAACTACCTGAAGGGGGGTTCCAAAGAGGATGGAGCTCGGCTGTTCTCAGTGGTGGCAGATGACAGAACAAGGAGCAATGGTCTCAAGTTGCAGTGGGGGAGGTCCAGGTTGGATATCAGGAAAAACTATTTCACTAGGAGGGTGGTGAAACACTGGAATGCGTTACCTAGGGAGGTGGTGGAGTCTCCTTCCTTGGAGGTTTTTAAGGCCCGGCTTGACAAAGCCCTGGCTGGGATGATTTAGCTGGGAATTGGTCCTGCTTTGAGCAGGGGGTTGGACTAGATGACCTCTTGAGGTCCCTTCCAACTCTGATATTCTAGGATTCTATGAACGTTGCCAACCCCTGGTATAAATATACAGCACATGAAAAGATGGGAGTAGCCTTAGCAAGTGGGGGGTCAGTGCTAACGAGGCCAATTCAATCAGGGTGGGTGTGGTCCATTCCCAACAGTTGACAAGAAGGGGTGAATAGCAACAGAGGGAAAATTACTTTTTGTAGTGACCCAGCCACTCCCAGTCTTTATTTAGGCCTAATTTGATGGTGTAAAGTTTGCAAATGAATTCCAGTTCTGCAGTTTCTCATTAAAGTCTGCTTTTGAACTTTTTTTGTTGAAGAATGGCCACTTTTAAATGTGATATATGCCATCATGCGCCAGCAATGCCCCTCTGCCATTTACATTGGCCAAACCGGACAGTCTCTGCACAAAAGAATAACTGGACACAAATCAGACATCAAGAATTGTAACATTAAAAAACCAGTAAGAGAGCACTTCAATCTCCCTGGCAGGGCCGGCTTTAGGAAGTGCGAGGATTCAAATAGGGATGACTCACCTGGCATCGCTCCAGGTCTTCAGTTCGGGTCTTCCACTAAAGGAGCGCTGCCGGGTGAGTAAAAATTTTAAAAGGCGCCTAAGTTAGGCGCTCTTCTTTAGGGTGCAGGGCCCTCATAGGTGTGGGGCCCGATTCAGGGGAATCGACCTAAAGCCGGCCCTGCTCCCTGGACCCTCAATAACAGACTTAAAAGTGGCCATTCTTCAACAAAAAACATTGGTGCTGTAAATTGAGGCTGCCTTGTGATTATTAAGGGGGGAGGGATAGCTCAGTGGTTTGAGCATTGGCCTGTTAAACCCAGGGTTGTGAGTTCAATCCTTGAGGGGGCCGCTTGGGGATCTGGGGCAAAATCAGTACTTGGTCCTGCTAGTGAAGGCAGGGGGCTGGACTCGATGACCTTTCAAGGTCCCTTCCAGTTCTAGGAGATGGGATATCTCCATTAATTAAGGCACAAATGTTTCACAGAATATATGCTTATGGTTCTGTTATACTCTTAAAAGTATCGTTATTTGTGCTGAAGTAGCACCTAGAAGCCATACTCAGGGATGAGAGGCCCCAAAGTGCTAGGAACTGTACAAACATAACAAAAAGACAATGGGGAAAATGGCATCATGAGGTTCTCATTTATTCTCTCTGAGTAACTTTATAACAAATAGCTAAGTTAACAAGTAAAACATTTCCCCCCATAACTGCCAGTCCTGTAACCTTCACCTGGGATCCAACAGTCATGCTTGGTGTTTTCTGGCTCAGACACCATGGCCAGCAGTACACATTCTGCAATTAGAACTTAGGACTCATCTACACAGGGAAATCAAGTGGCAAAACTATACCAGTACAACTATATTGACAGAGTCACACTGGCATAACTCCCTAATGCCAGCATAAAAGTGGCTTTTTCTGGTATTGCTTAAACCACTTCTAAAGTGACATAAGCTGACCCAGAAAAAGTCACTCTTATTCCCCATAGGGAATTGCCAGTATAACCATAGAGGTATAAATTCACACCTTACCTTAGACCAGTATAACTTTCCTGTGTAGACAAGGCTTTAGTTAAGAACATTGTTGATTCTGAGTGAGGAGGAATGCAACCTCAGCTTACTTTCCTATATCTGAAATAGCTACGGAGAGCTAACATATCTTTCAGAACAGCAAGCAGACAGGGCCTGGAATACCAAGAGAAGTCCTAGCTATTTAATAAGCAGGTACCAGCATAGCTTCTCTTCTGACCATAAATGCACTTTAATGCCTCTCGGCCTTTGTCTATACTACCCTTTTCATCAAAATATTTCTCTCCATTGACGCAGCTCCACTGATAAGTGTAAACAAGGCACCAGTGATGTTATTACACTACCATGTTGTCTGGAATAGGGGCATTCTAGACATGTAGGGATACATGTGCATGACACAGTGGTAAAGACGATGGAGGTGGATTTTCTACTCTAGCCCTCTCACTGCTGCTTCCCATGGTGGAGCTGTATTGGTGTTGTCAATGGTGGGCAATATGTAGGGGAAAAGGCTAATGTAGACACAACCACTGAAAGCTGAAGGTATCAGGAGTCTTCTTGTTATGATTAGCCACAAAGGAGAGAATACGTTGTAAAAGGAATTGAAGCAAATGCAATAAATATTCTTAAGGTTTGCTTCTGCTGCCAATTTCATTTGTTGACAATAAAGCATATTGCCCCGCAATAACTGGCAAACCAGGTGCTCTGTACAAAGTTTGAGAGCAAAAGCACTAGGTCTCTGAGAAAGCATATATAACGAAGAATTATGTTGGGTTTTTATACTCATAATCGTAAAATAGGATGTCTGCCATGGAAATAACTATTTTTAAAATAGTAAAAATTACTGTGAAGGATAAAAAAAACTCTCATTGTTTAGCTATTTACTTTATCTATTCAGTTGTGATTTCAGTCAAACCATTGTAATGAGGGAAATATCAGATGATAACCTCATGTTCTAGAGTGCCTGAAACCACAACTGGTACTCATCTGCTTATTCACTAACTCCAGTTCAGTCATTTTCCATGAAGCTCCCTAAAAAAAGTTCTTCCAATCAGTCTGCCTATTATTAGCAAAACAATGACATAACTTCAAGGATAAAAATGGCTATGTAGCCATCCCAGCACTCCTGTTACTGTTATACTACATGTTCAATTCTTTTTAGTGAGTCTCTCACCTAACAGATCTAATTCATACTTTAAAAAAATTCAAATGTCTCATATTGCCCTCCAAATTAGCCAATGGAGCTACTTTGACATACACAGTGGAATCTACTATTTCACCACCTCAAACACAACAAAACAATGGGTAAAAAGGAGAATTTGGTTCCAAAATAATTTGGTCTTGTATTGCATACAGGGTCGAACTATGTTTTAATCATTTTCCAAATTGTGTCAAAGTCCTGGACATAGAATCATAGAAATTTAGGGCTAGAAGAGATCTTGAGAGGTCACCTAGTCCACACCCCCATGCTGAGGTAGACTAAGAATACCTAGGCCATCCATAATAAATATCTATCTAACCTCTTCTTAAAAACCTCCAGTGATGGGGATTCTACAACCTCCTTCTGTAACCTATTCCAGCACTTAACTGTCCTCATAGTTAGAAAAGTTTTCCTAATACTTAAATTAAATCTCCCTTGCTGCAGATTAGGCTAATTACTTCTTGTCCTATCTTCAGTGGACATGGAGAACAGTTGACTACTATCCTCTTTATCACAGCCCTTAACATATTTGAAGACTGTTATTATGTCCATCTTCACTCTTCTTTTCTGAAGACTAAACACACCAAGTTTTTTAACTTTCCTCATAGGTCATACCTTTCTAAACCTTTTATCATTTTTGTTGCTCTCCTCTCGACTCTCCAGTTTGTCCATATCTTCCTTAAAGTGTGGTACACAAAACTTGCCACAATACTCCAGCTGAAGCCTCATCAGTGCAGAGCAGAGCAGAACAATTACCTCCACAGTCTTGCAAACAATTCTGCTAGTAAACCCCAGAAGAATATTTGTCTTTTTTGCAACTGCACAACATTGTAGACTCATTCAATTTCTGATCCCCTATGAATCCCAGACCCTTTTTGCAATACTACTGCCTAGACAGTTATACCCCATTTTTGTACTTGTGCATTTGCTTTTTCTTTCCTGATTGTAGTACTTTGCACTTGTTTTTATTCATGTTCATCTTGATTTTCAGACCAATTCTCCAATTTCTCAAGATCACTTTGAATTCCAATCCTGTCCTCTAAAGTGCTTGCCACCCCGCCTAGCTTGGTGTCATCCACAAATTTTATAAGTATGCTTTCCGCTCCATTATCCAAATCATTAATGAAAATATTGAATAGTGCCAGACCAAAGAAAGATCTCTTCGGGACCCCTCTGGATACATCCTCCCAGCCAGACAGTGAACCACTGATAAGTACTCTGAGTATGGTCTTCCAACCAGTTGCGCACTCACCTTATAGTAATTACATCTGACCATATTTCCCTAGTTTGCTTATGAGAATGTTATGTGGGACCGTATCAAAAACCTTACTACAATCAAGATGTATCATATTTACTGCTTCCCCCATCAAGTAGGCCAGTAACCCTGTCAAAGAAGAAAATTAGTTTGGTTTGGCATGATTTGTTCTTGACGAATCAATGTTGGCCTATTATTCTCTAGGTGCTCACAAACTTATTTTTATAATTTGTTCCAGTATCTTTCTGTTAGGCTGCATGACCTATAATTCCCTGGTCCTCTTTGTTTCCCTTTTTCAGGGCAGAATCATAGAATATCAGGGTTGGAAGGGACTTCAGGAGGTCATCTAGTCCAACCCCCTGCTCAAAGCAGGACCAATCCCCAGACAGATTTTTTTTGCCCCAGATCCCTAACTGGTCCCCTCAAGGATTGAGCTCACAACCCTGGGGTTTAGGAAGCCAATGCTCAAACCACCGAGCTATCCCTCCTCCCCTAAATCTATTGTGACAGACTGTACCCCTGTATTCACCCCTTGCACACTATTGTAAGTCTTTGTTCAAGGTATGCCTTCTGAGGTGTCATTTGAAAATTTACAATTTTGGTCATTATGGTCAATAATGCTAATCATTATTGTCCTGATAAAATGTGTGTGACAATACTGTTTAATGTAAAATTATAAGATTCCATTGTATGGTGTTACTAACACATGTTCCAAGTCTGGGCAGCAGCCAAACCAGTTCCTCAGAGACAAAGGGTAAGCTGGCACCTCAACCAGGTGTAAACAAGGCCAATGGGCCATTACTTGCTAAATGGTCTTTCTTTGGCAGGAAACAGGGCATGGGCAAAAAAAATCTACATCTTAGCAAAGAAACAGTAGGGGGCTCCCATCCACACAGACTGCCTGTTACCATGCTCCCAGCTGGAGATGCTTCTCAAAGCGGGGAGAGGACTATAGAAAGAAAGGGGAGATACCCCAAAAGTACCCCTCTCTCTCGCTCTCTTCCCCAGAACCTGAAGGACAAAGGAAGCAGCACTGGACGGGGGAGGGGTCCTGACCTAAGAGTTTGGCCTCTAATCTACCAAAGCATGTGGTGAGAAAACAAACTATGTTAAATTCAAAGCAAGGTTAAATTAGGCACCAGTTGTGTTTTATTTTTATTTTGCTTGTAACCATTTCTGACTTCTATGCCTCATTACTTGTACTCACTTAAAATCTCTCTCTCTCTCCGTAGTTAAACTTATTTTATTGTTTTATCTAATCCAGTATGTTTGAATTGAAGTGTCTGGGAAACTCCATTTCTATTAATTAAATAACAGACTTTTTATAAGCTTGTACTGCTCAGGGGAGGGCAGGGCAGGGCAGTCCAGGATACACATTTCCGGGGGGAAATCTAAGACTGGGAGTGTGTTGGGGTCACCGTGCAGTATAAACAAAGCAGGTAAGAGCCAATGTGTGGCTCACTGCAGCACACACACACACACACACACAGCTAGGAGTGACTTACATGCTGGAGGCTATTTGTGAGCAGTCCAGACTGGAGGCTACAGCAGCAAAGCAGTGTAAAGGGCACCCCAGGTTAGAGGGCAGGGGAACACAGCTACTCATTAGTCTGGATTGTACCCTGGGTACGTCACAGCTATGTTTGTTCTTCTCCAGTCCTCGGGACCTTAACCGTCCTCCAGGAGTTCTCAAAGGTAATTAATGGTTCCAAGATTGCTTCAGCTAGGTCTTTAAGTACCCTAGGGTGAATTTCATAGATTCCAAGGCCAAAAGGGACTATTGTGATCATCTAGACTGAACTCCTGTACAACAGTCCATAAAACCTCCCCAAAATTATTCCTGGAACATATATTTTAGAAAAACTTCCAATTTTAATTTTTAAATTTCCAGTAATGGAGAATACAACCACAACCCTCTGTAAATTGTTCCATTGTTGTTGGTTTTTATTTTCACCATTAAAAATGTACACCTTATTCCCAGTCTGAATTTGTCTAGCTTGAACTTCCAGCCACTGGATGATCATGTTATACCTTTCTCTGATTGATAATGGGCTTTTCAGGCTATTATCAAATATTTGTTCCCCATGTAGGTACTTACGCACTAACCAAGTCACCCCTTAACCTTCTCTTTGTTAAGCTAAATAGATTGAGTTCCCTCAGTCTATCACTATAGGGCATTGTTTCTAATCCTTTACTCATTCTCATGGCTCTTCTCCAAACCCTCTCCAATTTATCAACATCCTGCTTGAATTGTGGGCACCAGAACTGAACACAATATTCCAGCAGAGCTCGCACCAGTGTCAAATACAGAGGTAAAATAATCTCTCTACTCCTACTCAAGATTCCCCTGTTTATGTATCCTAGGATCACATTAGCTCTTTTGGCCATAAATTCACACTAGGAGCTCATGTCCAGCTGATTATCCACCATGACCCCCAACTCATCAGATCCTGCCCACCTGAATACATCTAACTTACCTAAATATTCTTTAACCTGTTCTTTCCCTATTCTGGCTTGTGTTCCTTCCACATTGTTGTTAGTATTAATTGTGTAAGCATCTATCACCATTAACCATTTTAGTGAAGACTGAAGCAAAATAAGCATTAAACTCCTCAGCCTTCTTGGTCATCTGTTATTAGCTCCACTAAGTGGATCTACACTCTTCTACATCTTTCTCTCACTCCTAATTATAAAACCTTTTCTTGGGTGCACCTCATTTTGTCCGTACATGCTTGTGCTATTCTTTTGTACTCTTCCTTAGAAATTTGTTCATGTTTCCACTCTTTGTAGGATTCCTTTTTGATTTTTAGGTAATTAAAGAGCTCTTGTGGAAGCCATATTAGCTTCTTATTATTCTTCCTATCTTTCCTTCGCATCAGGATAGTTTGTTGTTCTGTCTGTAATATTGTCCCTTCGAGGAACTGCCGAAGCTCTCCTGAACTACTTTTTCCCTTAGTTCTTCTTCCCATGGGACCTTACCTACCAGTTGTCTGAGTTTGTTAAAGTATGCTTTTTTTTGAAGTCCATTGTCCTTATGCAGATGTGCCGACTTTCCAATGTGCTGGGGCGTGTTTGACAAACCCCAGCTCGGCCCCGGGCCCCAGCCCCACATTACCTCTTCCCGCCCTGTTCTGCCCCCTCCCCCAAGCAAACCATGCTCTCACTCCTCCCCCACTCCCTCCCAGCGCCTCCTGCATGCTGCGAAACAGCTGATCGCAGCGGGCGAGAAGCACTGGGAGGGAGGGTGGAGGTGCTAATCGGCAGGGGCCACCAATGGATGGGAGGTGCTGGGGGGGAAGGGAGGTAATAGGGGACTGCCGGTGAGTGCTCAGCACCCACCATTTTTTCCCTGGGGGTGCTCCAGTCCCAGGGCACCCACAGAGTTGGTGCCTTTGTCCTTATGCTCTCATTTCTTCCTTGCCTTAGAATCTTGAGCTCAATCATTTCATGACCATTTTCACTCATTTTGCCTTCCACCTTCAGAGTTTCAAATAATTCTTCTCTGTTGGTCAGAATCAATGATTGCCTCACTTGTTACTTCCTCCATCTTCTGAAACAAGAAATTGTCCCCAGCTGTGATGGAGTTGTGCGCTCTACACTCACCCTGAAGGGATTAACATAGGCCAGAGGGTGCAATTAACCTAATAGGCTGCAAACCATGAAACATTTAAGATGAGAGGAGAGCCCTAATTAACAGATGCTCACCTGTGCAGGAACAAACAGGGCTTCTATAAGACCAGGGAGCTGGTAGCCAGAGCTGTCCCTTGGGTACAGAGAATGGGGGCTACCACTCCAGGCCCACGCTTTGAGGAGCCCTGCGCTTTAATGTGCGTGTGTCATGTGGGGGGCGCTAGGCCGGCCCAGAGGGTGGGTGCTTGGGGGACCAGCCCAGCCCAGGGGGTGGGGTTAGGGGTTGGTGGTCCAGGCCAGCTGGGAGGTTAGCGGGGGGCCTGGCACCGTCAGCGGGGGTCGGGCCTGCACCCCCCAGCACATTGTATTTCTTTTTCTTGCTTGGCATCGCGGGGCTTGGGTTCAGTCTCCAGCAGCGGCAGCAGCAGCGACCCCAGCCTGGCCCCGCTGCCTCCTGGCATCACTGGCCGCCAGCATCCTAGTGCCGCCGGAACACACCAGCGCCAGGCTGACCCCATCCATTGCCCTTCCACCCTGGACTCCTTCCTTTTCTGGGACCCCCCAGCACAGGGGGCCCTTTCGCCCCTAGCACAGGTGCCACCCTGTGACTCTCCATCATCCCTCACCCCCCAGCACTGGTGTCCCCTCCCCACACCAGATTTAACCTGTATAAAAAATGTTAAGTGGAGCCCATACAGGCTGATTTGTCCTGAGCCCCGCACCCCCCTAGGGACGGCCCAGCTGGCAGCAGAAAGGGCACTGCAGGGAGGACAGCTGCAATCACTTTCCCTGGGACAAGGAAGAGAAAAAGAGGAAGAGTTTGTCTAGCAGACCAGAGAGAGGGGTTTAGCTAGTAGAGCAGACAATGCAAGCTTAGGACAGCCTAGGTAGAAACTAGTCCAGGGGTGTGACAGGAAGGTTCGTGGTAGTACTGACCTTAGCTGCTGGAGACAGGGCCCCTGGGCTGGAACCCAGTATAGGGGATGAGCCTGGGTTCCCTACCAGCCACTGAGTGAGTGGCACAATATGGGCAATGAATTTGACGATTGTCTAGGATCGTTCATTCTAGTCACTGCGGGAGTGGCTCAGCTAAGGCAATGGAGTTAAGGACTGCCTGGGGTGGTGTGGAAGACTGACCATACCCCAGACGGGGAGGACTGTTTTGACTTGGCTGGAGGGCTAAGCCCCGAAGATAAGGCGTAGCAGCTCCCGAGGAGCAAGAGAGAGGCCACAGAGCAAGAGCCTGAGATGACGGGCTGAACAATTGCAAGAAGAGGCTCTCAGGCTGGCAGAGCTACTCCCCAGACATGACCAGAAGGAGGTGCTCCGGTGATGAGTAGAGGTTCCCATGACACCAACACATTCCAAGAACTCACTGGACGTTTTGAGTTTCGCTGTATTACTTTTCCAGAACATATCTGGGTAGTTAAAGTCCCCCATTATCACTAAGTCTTGTGTTTTGGATATTTGTTATTCTAGAAAAGGCTCATCCACCTCCTTCTCCTGGTGTGGTGGTCTATAGCAGACTCCTACCATTACATCACCCTTGTTTTTCCCCTCCCTTATATCTTCACCCAGAGACTTTCAACTGGTTTGACTTTCACCTCTTTCTGAACCTCAGAACAAGTGTATATATTCTTCATGTACAAAGCCTCCTCCCTTTTTTCTCCTACATGTCCTTCCTGAGCAAGCCATACCCCTTTATATCAATATTCCAGGCATGAGATTTATCGCTCTTCAAACATAGCTTCCCAATTTGGTTCTAGGCCAATGCAGGTGGAGCGTAAGGGCTGCCAGCACAGCAAAGATTATCATTTCCGGGGATTCTTTTATAACACAATAGTCCCTTAATCACGAGAAAACAGTTTTGTCTTGGCTACGTCAAGCAAAATGCCAGCGCACCCATCCCAGCAGCAAATTACAAGTGCCCCAGACCAGTTCAGTGGCACAGCGTTGGAAATGGAGCCAAGACTCCACCCAATCCCCACCTACCTGCTCTGAGTGCAGGGAGCAGCAGGCATGAGCACTGGCTTACTCTTGTGTGCCTGGATCCAAGACCTGGGGGAGTCCAAATTCTTACTCTTCAATCACCCCGTGTGAGCTCCTAGTTCAAGTCACTAGCCATTAGCGAGAACATGCAATTTGGAGTGCTCATCAGCTTAAAAGGGAAATATTTCATTAATATACCACTAAAACTAAACTCCTTAGGCAAGCCACTCAACAGAAAAAAATACCAGCATGGTACTTCATGGCCTGAGCCACAGTAATGGAAGCAATATAAATCTCAAAGGAATCCTACAACAAAACTGCCTGCTAAGTTTATTTTTCAGCTATAGTAACTCAACTTTCACACGGTTTGTGTTTTTGTTCTGTCTCATTAAACAGAAACGTTGATTTAGTTTGGGACAATAGATTAGTGGTCATTCAAACCCATAACCATAGATATATATTTTAATTGTAAATTAAAGCTGTGTTCATGAATGAATCTATGAATTCATTTTAATGTCTAATAAATAAAACACCCATATGTAGGGGTCTACCACATTCATGACTATGGAAATTATGTAATGGACTGTAAAATCTGGTCTTTTGGGTACTCTTACACAAAAAAGTAGGGTAAAAGTATACAGAAGTACACAGCATTTCTCAAAGTGGGGATCCTGACCCAAAAGTGGGTCCCAAGCCTATTATGGGGAGCGGGGGAGGGTGTCACAGTACAACCAACCTTACTTCCACACTGCCTTCAGAGCATAGCAGCTGCTGGCCAGGTGCCCAGCTCTGAAGGCAGCATCACCTTCAGCAGCAGCAGAGAAGGGGGGCAATACTATACCATGCCACCTTTACTTCTGTGCTGCTACTGGCAGCAGCATTGCCTTCAGAGCCGGGCAGCTGGAGAGTGGTGGCTGCTGGCTGGGCACCCGGGAGTGTAAATTATTACAGACACACAGAAGAGGGGCACAAACAAATAAGTATGAGAACCACTGCCTTCGAACAGTTTCCCCGTGTACCTCTAGCTATAGGAGGGATCCAGAGTTCCTGGACAGCCTCCCACCTTTTGTTCCCAAAGATCTGGATGCCCTTCAGTTCAAACCCCTTCCATTTCAAAAGGGTTTGCAGGGTTTTTTTCTTCAGTCATGTGGGGAAAACTCCATTCTATCTTATTTTTTGAAGACTGAGGTTTTCTTTTCAGCTTTAAGCTGTTCCCATTTGCTTTGATGGTTCCTCATTGTTTTTTCCTGGTTTCAGAGTAGCAGACGTGTTAGTCTGTATCCGCAAAAAGAAGAACAGGAGTACTTGTGGCACCTTAGAGACTAAAATTTATTAGAGCATAAGCTTTCGTGGACTACAGCCCACTTCTTCGGATGCATATAGAGTGGAATAAATATTGAGGAGAGATATATATATATATATATATATATATACACACATACATACACACATACAGAGAGCATAAACAGGTGGGAGTTGTCTTACCAACTCTGAGAGGCCATATATGCATGCGAAGAAGTTGGTAAGACAACTCCCACCTGTTTATACACACATACAGAGAGCATAAACAGGTGGGAGTTGTCTTACCAACTTCTTCGGATGCATATATGGCCTCTCAGAGTTGGTAAGACAACTCCCACCTGTTTATGCTCTCTGTATGTGTGTGTATATTATATATATATATATATATATATATCCTCAATATTTATTCCACTCTATATGCATCCGAAGAAGTGGGCTGTAGTCCACGAAAGCTTATGCTCTAATAAATTTGTTAGTCTCTAAGGTGCCACAAGTACTCCTGTTCTTTTTTCCTGGGCTAACATTAGCTAGGTGCTTGAAGCCCGTTGTATCTTCTTGGGGAAGTTGCCCCTCTCCAACTGATTACTTTACTGCCCTGTTATGAGGTGATGCTGAAGAAGTTGCACCACAGTTGCAATTACGATTTTCTTCATTATATACATACACGCACACATAAATACATACATACACACATATACACACACTCCACCATAACCAGTATACACATCTCATCAGGACTATTAAGCTCAGTGCATTACAACTTTTCATAAAAGAGCTTACTCAATATACTCTGACTGTTAAATATCACAGTATGCAAATATTCATCTGAAGAAGTGGGCTGTAGTCCACGAAAGCTTATGCTCTAATAAATTTGTTAGTCTCTAAGGTGCCACAAGTACTCCTGTTCAGTATGCAAATAGTTGTTTTAACTGCTTATTTGAAGTGGGGGGTTAAAACTTAATTTTTTATCCTTGAGGTGCCTGGACTTTCACAAATGTATCCCCCTCTTCCTCCACTACCATAGATCCTTTTTCTATCATCAGTTTTCCATTGCTCACCCAGCTCTAATGCAGTGGTCCCCAAATTGTGGGACATGCCCCCCTAGAAGGTCACAGAGGAATGTTCCAGGGGCCATGTGGTGGGGCCCAGGCCAGCCCCCAAAAGGGGTGGGGAGGGAGCACCGCACTTCCATCCCTGCTCCATTCCAGCCTCACTCCTCCCCCAACCCCATTCAGCCCCCAGTCCTGCTCCGCCTCCAGGCCCAGGACAGCCCCCCGGGGGCTGAGAAGGGAGCACCATGCCCCCAACCCAGCTTTTCCACCACCCTCATACAGCCCCCAGTCCTGCTCTGCCTCTGGCCAAGCTCTGCCTTCAGGCCAGATCCACCCCCATCCCACTCCACCCCCAACCCAGCTCTGCCTTCATTCCCTCTCTGCCCCAGACCAGCTCCACCTCTAGCCCCAGCTTCTCCCCCATCCCCAGCTCTACTGCTGAGAAAGCCGTGGCTGTGCAGTAATGGAGGGGGGGACACAGACAGATTCCGCTGATGGTGGGGTGGAGGAGGGGCATGACTGGAAAAGTTTGCACACCACTGCTCTAACGGTTACCCAACAAGTTAGCTTGCCCCTATGATCTTCCAAGCTCCGGTCTACAGGGCTTTGTAAAGTAAAATTCTATCAATACTCACCATAAAACTTGGCATTTATTTATTACCGTTAAAGTCACTTACCTGTTTTTCGTGTTTTGGTGTCATCCTCAAAACAGAAGATAAAAATCCACCTGTAAAACAAAATGGGCAGACTAGTTAGCCCTTAACTTACTGTAAAATAGGGCTATGTAATCCTTCTGCCACAAGAGAATGGGCCAGCCCAGGTTCAATATAATATGGTGCCTAGGGTTACAGCTAGGGGGTCTCTGGGAGAACAACCAACAAGTGGCTTGAACCCCTACCTAAAACTTTACACTTCAGATGGAAAATGTCAACAAATGGAGTGGAGGCACAGTGCAAGTTTCCTAATGGGCATTTCCCTGGCATGCAGGAGTCCTTTGTGGACATAGAGATGGAGTAGGTGCTGCCTCTGCCTTTCTCCCTGCAGCCTCTGCACAGTCCTGTGTGCCTGGGTTGGGGGAGTGGAGGACGCGATACACCCCATCTATCTCCAGCTACAGATGGTCCTTTGAGGAACTACAGCAAAAACTGGAGTCTAAACTGTACCCCTGGAGCGGGAGCCAACCAGAAACTCAAGGAGCTGCAAATGGCTTCCTGACACTCTCCTCTGCTGTGTCCAGCATGATCTGGATTAAGCAGAGTACCCGACTCATTAACTTTCTTTGCACAATAATTTATAAGCATTCATCTGCTCTGAAACAGGAACTGGAAAAGCATTTGCAAAATGTATTGTGATATCTTATTTCGTAACTGCCTACAGCCTTACTTGGTGAATCACATAATATGCTCAGTCCAATTATACCAGAATGTTACCAAGAGCTTGTCCACACTACAGCTGGAACCATGCCAGCAAGAACCATGACATAGGGTTGTTACTATCTGGGTTCCAGCACAGCTTCCCTAAGGAGTGTGGAAAGGGGTCCTTCCCTCCCCACCTGCCCCCCAGCCACAGTATAAAATCACTAGAGAAACGTATGAGACAGATGAAATATTAATAAATACTGTGCAAAACAAGTAGTATGAATAGTAATGTACGACTTTCTTGTGAGAAGCAGGGATTGTAAAACTGTGCTATAAATTACATAATCCATAGGCATTCCTCATGATTCATAAGGTCATACCTATAGGCATAATATGGATCATAAAGAAGCACACCTATATGAATTGAGTGCAGGACTATTTTTGGAATCATATTACATTAGGGAACAAGACAAAACATCTGCATTAGGATTCATATAGGGATTTTTTCATAAATATGCATTAAAACATGCTATAGATAACTAGTCTAGAACATGATTGTAAAGAAAAATCTTCCCATGTTATGAGTGACCTACTAGCATACGTTGGCTTTAGGTGTGGGTAAATTTCATGGAGTCAGAGTTGTATTGTGTTTGTGTGTGGGTTTTTAAAGTTATTTTCTAAAATTAGTGAATGTGTTCAGGATAGATGAATACCCCAGAAAAGCTAGACTAGGTTGTATGCAGTTTATATAGATCCACACACACCCCTATGTGGAAGTGGTGCCCATGTCCAAAATTAAGTTATCATGCATATGGCTCTACAATGTTGCATGCACCTCTGACCATTTCACCTACATTCTACCGACTAACCTAGTCTCTTCCAGGAATACATTGCAAATCTCTGAACAGCTTCAAAACAACTTTTTCTCTCCAGATCTACCTGAGAGAGTGCTATTTCTCCCTCAGGATTACCAAGGGCCCAGAATGGACAATATTTATCTGTGCACAAGTGAAAGGTTTAAGGTTCAATTTCACATCCTTAAAGAGCAAAAACAGGAGCTTATACCATTAAAAAGGGTAGACTACCATGCCATTGGTAGCTTCCCAATGATATGGACAGCACTTGCTTCTCACTCTGGAATCTCCTGAGCTATCAGACTTTCCAGTCATTGCACGTTATATCTAGAAAATATACTCCTAGTAATTTTTAGAGGAGTCTTACATGTTTATGAAATTGAACCTTATACATATGGAAACTGGAACCAAAATAGCTACATTGTACCTAATTCACACCTCTAATTATTTAGGTGCAAGTCTGTGTGTGGACACTCTTAGGTCCCGATCCTACTTACACACATACTTAACTTTACTACAATGAGTAGTTCCATTGATTTCAATGCAACTACTCATAGTAACAAATTTAAGTATATATGCAAGTCATTTTGGGGTCAGAGCCTTATTTTGGAATAAGAGTGTCCAGACTCAAGCCTTCACTGAAATAACTAAAAAGTGAATTGCAACAAATTTAGTTATTTCAGTTCCAGTTTCCATGTAAATAAGGCCTTAGTTTTATTTTCCCTGCCCCTGAAAGTCCCCTACTGTTGAATTCACAGCAGAGAGATTTAAAAATATATTGGGAATACATTTTTGTAACTGCTACAACATTTCAAAAATACTTTTTCTGCAACATATAGCATATACGTAGTATATGATGGTATTGTTTGGCATAAAGGTTTTATTAACATGCCTGTGG
This sequence comes from Chrysemys picta bellii, assembly GCF_011386835.1. NCBI lineage: Eukaryota > Metazoa > Chordata > Testudines > Emydidae > Chrysemys > Chrysemys picta. Next base: position 65,686,463 of record NC_088792.1, on the reverse strand, counting down.
GAGGAAATGATTAGCATATTGTGTTTTGCCACTCTGAAGGAGAAAGTTGTCCCTCAAAGCAGACATAAGATAACATGTCCAAACCAGTTTGGAGGAAAAATTATTTTATTACATCATTAAGATGAGGTGACCCGTTGTTTACGATGAGAACTAAGGCTGGTCAAAATTTTTCCAAAAATAAGGGTGGCAGTGGGGAATTTTGTGAAAGTGTTTACTATATATTTCCCACTGGTTTTCAAGCTGCTCTATTTGTGAAGTCAGTAGGTTCTATTCTATAGGTCCTTAAACCACCTGTGATGATGTATGATTGAAATATAACCATTTGTCCCATTAACACTGCCACTGTTAGACAAGTTTCAGAGTAGCAGCCGTGTTAGTCTGTATCCGCAAAAAGAACAGGAGTACTTGTGGCACCTTAGAGACTAACAAATTTATTAGAGCATAAGCTTTCGTGGACTACAGCCCACTTCTTCGGATGCACTGTTAGACAAGCGCAACAAAACTTGTACAAAGTATATCATGTAAGGAGTCAATGGAAAAGTTATGATTCACTAAAGATTATTATCTTCTTTAAATCCATGTATCATCACTTTATCTGAAGTTATCAATATTGGCAATAGATCTGTATCCCAAATGTGTTTGTTCCTGGGCTAATACCCACCCAGTAAAATCTACATTGAAGCCAGATAGCTTTGTGTTGATGGCCCATCAAAGGCAATTAACTCTCACAATGGGCCATTGAAGAAACTTATTCTGCCCAGATGGCTCTTCCTGCAGATTCCAAATGGCCAATGGCAAGCCATGTAAGGGCATGTGACATGATCAGGTGACCCTGGACTCCATCTTGTGCCACTATCTTTCCACAAACTAGGCTATAAGCTTTGTTTAAGATAGTAAGATTCCATCCACATGGCAGAGGATACAAAAGACCCTTGGAACATCTCCATGTTACCTCTTTCCTGTTCTAATACTCTGGACTTTGGACATACAACTAAAAAGAGCACTCTGACTATGGACTGAAGACCTTCCAATTTTTTGGAAGTTACCAGAGACTTTTCAAGCCAACAGTCCGTAACATCACTGCTATAACCTAATCCAAAGGAATGATATATCTATATCTATCTATACACACGCATTCTTTTCTCTTAAACCTTTAGATTTTAATTACGAAAGGACTGGAAGCAGCGTGATTATTGGGTAAGATCTGAGTTATATATTGACTTGGCTATGTGGCTGAGCTCTTGAGATCAGAAGAACCCTTTGTTTGATTAAATTGGTTTTCAATAACCACTCATCAAAGTCTAGTGGCTGGGGGGTGAAATAAGTGCTGGAATGCCTAAGGAGACTGCATTTTTGACTTCTTGTTAACCAGCATGTTGAGACATAAGTTTACTTTTGTTACTGGCTTTGTATATCTAATGGTAGAGTAACCACCAGTTTGGGGGTGAGTCTGCCTTATTTCTCAGTTTGTCCTGAATCTGGTATTCTCCGCTGGTACCCACTGAGGCAAGGTGACACCACCCTCATCACCACAGCATCTGAACAACTTTTAATTGTGCATTAAACAACAGGACTAACATCTGTGATTCATTTTCTCTCTCATCCTCTCCTCATGGGGGAAGCTGTATGCACAATGTAGAGTTTTGGTAATTTTGATTAGGTTTTTATATACGTTAGTGAAGGCAAGGATGAGGAAGTGCGCCTTGCACATGGAGCGGAAGATAGTAAGGTTTACATTGGGCCTTACATCCTGCGGGAGTCAGTTCCACAGTCTGGGACCAGATGCTTGTGAAACTTGGGTTACACAAGCAATTCATACAAACCTGAATCTTTAGAGAAAACTTCTGTCTTCAGCTGCTAATGTTTGAACTCAGGTTTCATTAAATAGACTGAGAGGACTAGAATGAAGCCAAATATTTGTTTCTAAGTCCAGGAAGCTGCAATGCCAACCCTTCCATCACCTGTACTTTAACACTGAATATATCTGTGCCTAGTATCTTTCAAATCAGCTGGCTCTCTATGTGCCCATTTGCAACCTTCACCAACCCTATTATAGCATTATATGGGGGCAAAAAGCTGCACCTTTCTGCCTCCCCAAGACTAGTACCCAGGAAATTCTATCTGCTTCCTTCATCCCCTTTGGGAGGCCAGAGACTGTTCACTCAGTGTGTCAGATGCTGGCTATCCCCAGATAAGTAGCTCAGACCCCATTTCAGTTTTCAACAAAATAATATTTTGACAATTATAAAGAAGAGAGACTGTACATGATGGGGAAGAGGAATCAAGAGAGAGAGTGGCAGGTTTACAGTCTCGATATAGGCCTTGGCTACACTGGCAATTCACAGCGCTGCACTTGCTGTGCTCAGGGGTGTGAAAAAACACCCCCCCTGAGCACAGTGAGTGCAGCGCTGTGAATCCACGAGTGTAGCCAAGGCCAAAGTGTTTTCTGGCCTGCAGGGAGGAAACCAACTGATTTAAATACAAAAATGTGTTCCTTCCCTGTTTTGGTATCAGCCTGAATACCTTTTATTTACTTAGATTTAGATATAGATCTATTACATAGAAGTACCTACCCCTTGCTCTAAGTCAGTGGTTCTCAAACATTTGTACTGCTGACCCCTTTCACAGTAGCAAACCTCTGAGTGCGACCCCCCCCCCCCTTATAAATTAAAAACACTTTAAAATATATTTAACACCATTATAAGTGCTGGAGGCAAAGCGGGGTTTGGGGTGTAAGCTGACAGTAGCGGTTTTCAAAGTTATGGGCTGTCGGGACCTATGTGGAGGAGATTTCTGAGGGCAGGTGAATCTCAATGAGTTCCAATGACAGGAAGCTGATGCCCAACAAATCCAGGCTAGAGAGAAAGGGCATGGAAAGGGTGTAAGTTTGGTTTAATTATTGTAATACTATTATAAATATACCATCATAACAATGTAAGTAAGGTTTTATGTTTATTTCCACTATACTGTATCTTTATTAAATAAAAGTTTATTTGAATATCTCTGAATTGTTAATTTTGTGAGCATTCATGGCCTGCCATACAATTTCCATACCAATACCCAAATTGTGGCCCTCGGGCCAAAAAGTTTGCCCACCCATGTGTTAGGTCCTGCCAAACAGAGAAGGCCCATCAACACCAAATAAACTACTGTGGAACATCAGAGAACAAAAGACTGTTGATTGCGCTCTCCCTCTCTGCAGCGCCCCCTATGAAAAGGAGGCATGCAAGTGAATTCCTCCCATCAGCTAAGTTTGCAACTTAGAGCAGAAGGGGGAAAAGAAATAAAAAGCCCTAACAAGGAGGAACAGTGTCTCTATGCTGCTTGGACTCTGGAGAGCAAGGTTTTCTAGGTATAAACAATAGATCCCCAGTGTTAAGTCTGGGTTAGCCCTAAGGAACATATAGAGCTTGTTTATTATAGAAGCTTCTATTACCTTTTGAAACTTAAAACTAAGTCATTTGTATGTATGTGTTCCTGCTTTAACCTTGTAAATAACTCGTTTCCTTTCCTAGTTAATAAATCTCCAGATAGTTGAAGAGTTTACACTTGATGATTGGCTGGTGAAATCTAAGTACAGAACTCTCAACCAATTTGACAGTTTATACCCTGCTTCTTAACAGTTTCCCCTGAGATTGATACACTCTTGAGCCACTACAGGACAGGCTGACCATTTCCCTACACTCACAAACATAACTAATAGCCAAAAACTTAAAGCAATACTATATAGGCACAAAAAATTGCCAGTGTGCGAGTTCAGAGCTGGCCTGAGCACTAAGCAAATAAATATGATCAAAAGAACCAATTGTTTTCTGCCCCAGCATCCTATTCAAGCTCTGCAACTCACTCAAGGATTGGCGGTCTCTAAATCACTGGCAGCAGAATATGGAATAAAGGAGAGAGAAATCCCTCACCTCTCCCAACATCTTAGGATGTATTTATATTAGATTATATGGCAATGCTATGATCAGCCTTTTGTTATTTGGTGGCATCTGCTGGTGTTTTTGTGTGTTCTGATATTATTCACAAGCCTCTAGTCCATTCTACAAATCCTTGTTATGCTTCCCACAAACAAGAAACACTGATCCTCTGCTCAATATCTATCCATCCATCTTTGGATCTCTCTAAAGGAGCAAACCTAATAACCAACTTTGGTTGGTGCTAGGGAAGAGTAATTTTGTTTTCAGACCTGGGTAACAGTTGACCATTCACTACCAAAATCTACCACAAACAACCAAAGTCCACACAAGCGTTTTCTGATCATCATTTCATGGAATTTTCCTTCAAGCTGCAGGCCATTTCAGGCATTCTTGTTGGGGGCTAGGGAAGCTAATTGTCCTAGGTGACGTGAGTTGATCATCTCTGTTCACGTCACTGTAGCCATCACCACTAGTTTCAGCAGAGGCAAAGGGTGTGGTGCTGGGACTGCCCTCTCACCCCTAGAGTAGTCCTTCCAGTAGAACAGGGTTTGCAGCACAATGGAGAGAAGAGGTGGGGAAAAAGGCTTGGCACTGCCCAAAGCAGGACTAGTTCTGTTTATTAAAGAGCTTTGGTTTCCAATGTTACCAGTCTGGCATCTCTTACGGATACTAGATATTTAGGCTAGGCAGGATTTGATATAAATCAATAGATGTCAGTAAACGTGGATTTCAGTTGACACAATGAAATCAACAACAACAAAATATCCATTGGTAACAAGCAAGTTCAGCCTCACCCCCTCCCCACACCATGTGCCTTCAGGGATTGGTGGTCACCGGCCCTGTGGCAGTGCAGAGAGCCCTCCGCAATCCTGCTGTCCTAGGGGTGAGTGAATGGAGCTGTGCGGAGCTGCAGAGGGCTCCCTGTGCTGCAACAAAGCTGGCAATACTCACACCAGCAGATACAAAGAAGGCTGTAGTCCTGGTGGGGCAGAGCAGAGACCCCCATGACAGCAGGGCTGCAGAAAGCTCCCTGCAGCGACACAGGATCCCTGCAGGCATAAGGTGCAGGGCAAGCAGAGGATGCTCTTGCCAGGGCAGAGACCTCTGGCCAGCAGTGCAAGGAGGAGCCCCCGGGGGGGGAGGCCACTCTGAGGCTGAAGGGCTCAGTCCCTGGGTAGGAGTCATTCATCAGCCAGGTGGCCTCCCCCAGCTGGCAGCTTGTCCTCCACCTCCTGGTCCTGGCTAGGTCCTGTCCTTCCAGGACTGCAGTCTTCCCTACACCTTACACCTGCAGGGATCCAGTGTCACTAGCCTCTCTATATTTAACATAAAAGTCACACACACAAGAACTACACTGCATTAACCAGCAACTTCTCACATCACAATAAGCTCTCTTGTTTCAATTTCTCTGATGTTTCATTCACATGTGCTTCCATTACTCCACATGCAGACCTCGCTAGAAAATTTTGAATAAATTCAGCTCTGGTGTAAGCTATTGACTTCAACCAGTGTTATACCAGCAATGAATATGACCCTCTGACTGTATTAATAAGTAGGGTTGCTAGTTTCCTTTTGGCTATAGCCTATGACACTCAAGTGGGATTGTGAAAATACTCACTTCAAGCTGTCAGCAGAAGTCAAGCTGTTCTTTCGTAGATTATAAAATCAGAAGGGATCACTACAGTCATCTAGTCTGACCTCCTATCTAACATAGACCATAGAATTTCCCTGGATTAATTCCAGTTTGAACTACAGCATATCTTTTAGAAAAAAACATACAATCTTGATTTAAAAATTTCTAGTGATGGAGAATCCAACACAACCCCTGAGTTGTTCCAATTGTTAATTATTCCTCACTTAAAATTGTGCCTTATTTCTACTCTGAACTTGTCTAGCTTCAACTCTCAGCCCCTGGATCTTGTTATAGCTTTGTCTGCTAGACTGAAGAGCCCTCTAGTATCAAATTTTCTGTTCCATATGTAGGTACTTATTAACTATGATCAAATCACCTCTTCACCTTGTTACGGTAAACCGACTGAGCTCCTTGAAACTTTCGCTGTAAGGCATGTTTTCCAATCCTTGGATCATTCCCTTGGCCTTAGAGGATCAGCTGTGGTAGATGCAGATGGACCCCATCACTCATACGTTAACAGACACAAGACTACTTACATAAAACATACAATAAGTTACTTCCTGCAACAAGGAAACAACTTAGTATTAAAAATTTTAACAGACAGCCATATAGGGGCATTTGTGCCTAAGTCTGAATCATTCTTCCCACAGACAAAGGATTTTGTCCAGTACTGTAGGCCATGGACATGTTCTTTTGTTTGTCCAAACAGAATCTTTGCTTCTCTCTCATACCCCAGTTTGGCATTCACAGCATCAACTTGTCCTTCTCTTGCTGCCAAGCTGCAGTGGAGCAGTTGTTACTGGAGCACTGCCCCCATTGAAAATATAAGGAAATAATCAAAAGGAAAATAAATGTATCCTCATCTTAATTCTATGCAGTATTCAGATGTTAAATTAACCAAATTAAAGATCCATGAGGACCAGCTGTCCTTGTGCCTCAAGTTGCCAATGCACATTCCAGTCATTGACTTCCACACCAGCAGCAGCAGCACTTCATTGACGTGGCTATTAAAAGGAAACAAGGACAGTTTTCAAATGAAACTGGGCACTTTTCCATAAGGGACTCCAAATTATCAGCAGGATTTTGGCAGCCACAACCAGTGCTTAATTTGTGCCAGGGCTCAGCTCTGGCACCTCTAGGTTTGCTGCATTGGTTATGAATGAAAAAAACTGCTTGAGCCCCGGCACCTCTTTCATTACAATTTAAGCACTGGCTACAAGCCAGAAGTGAAGGACAATTTCAAAAACAGCCCTTTGATAAAGCGTGCTAAAGCAAGTTATAGAGTTCCTCCTGAAATTTGGACTCTGAGCAGCCACTGTCAAGATGCCTAGGTGAAACTGGTCACATTCATGCAGGACTTCAGCTCAATGGCTGATGAAATGGTCATCTTATAGAAAAACTTCTCTAACGTTATGATGCCTATTTCCAATCAAGCATGCTCACCATTCTATCACATGGCAAGAACTGTTCTATCAGGAAAATGAATTGAAATCACCTAAAAAAAACATTTATCTAGGAGAGTGTCATGAATTACACAGGAACCTGGGAATCAAAGAGCCATTTAATTAATCAAACTTGATCATCATCAGCCCTCCCCCAAAAAATAATTATACATGCACCAGACATGTGGCAGTGACAGCCAGGTGATATTACATGATGCTGTAAATGAAATTGGGATTTATTAAGCAAGTCTGACTGTGTCACCTGCACCCTGTCTAATAATCCCTCTCTGGCTGCAGAATGACTTGCATTCCAAACCCCTGAGAAGCTTCAAGATGGCCATAATTTAAAAAACAAGATATTCATACACAGCCTACAATGTATTTTCTTTTTCTCCCGTCTTCCCATTGTAGAGTCCTCAGATAGCAGACAAACTCTATCAAGGGTGCTCATATACTTTCTGCTGTTTCATCTGGTTTCTTACCCATAACGTCAGTCTAATCTTGGTTAGAGAACACTCAGAAGGCCAGAGCAATGCCAATTATTAGCCAACTATTGGAGATGGTAGGCATGGGTGATGGGACTGATTTCGTGATACGTGTCAGTTTTCATCATGACAACTGGTTATTAATTGGGGAAGGATGTGAGTTTGTTGCAGTCATTCTGGAAGCATTCACAATTCTTCTTCTATAGCTCCAGCTCTCCAACAGTGCTCCATGCAAAATGTGCTAGAGAGATGGATTGTCACATGATGCGGGCTCTGCTACTTGTTTGCAACAGCCAACTTGCATTAAAAAGCCAAAACTACATTAAATAAATTTTCTAAAGTTACTTTTCTGTGTAAGCAATTGCCGTAGTGGTCACAGGGGTATTAGACAATTGTTAATGAGAGGAGAGGTGATCTGCACAATTATGAACAGAAGGGCTGGTAGCTCACAAGACTATTTCTCTGTTAGTATGTATTCTTGCTTTAGGAAAGTGTTTGATTCCCTTTTCTGTACTCTGTGAGAAAATGCTGTTTTTATTTTATCTTACAGCACCTATTGCTTCAGTATCTGAGCATCTTCCACGTAAAATCAAAAGTTTAGTGTAGGGAGTCAAACGTGTGTTGATTCTTTATATTCAGATACAAAATATGATACTACAGGTTAAAAAAATACAAATACATAGATACACATGTGCATATATACATTTCTAAATTATAGATAGATAGATAGATAGATAGATAGATAGATAGATAGATAGATAGATAGATAGATAGATAGATAGATAGATAGATAGATAGATAGATAGATAGATAGATAGATAGATAGATAGATAGATAGATAGATAGATAGATAGATAGATAGATAGATAGATCGATCAGGTGCTCAAATACTATTGGTGATGGGCAGCAGTATCAGACCACAAGACAGACATTTTTGTATGATGCAGTTACAAACAACTAAACTGAAGCTTTGTCACTTATACAAGCTACAGTCGGTAACAGAGGCCGTAGCAAGGATCCCAGGCAGATAAACAGAGACTGAGGCCTGGATCCTCAAAGGTATTTAGGAGCCTAGCTCCCAATGAAATCGTTGGAAGTCAGTTAGTTACACAAATACATTAGGGGATGCAAGCCTGACCTATCAGACTCCTGGAGCCTTGGCCAAAATCCTTGGTTAGAAGGAAGATCTTGAACCTATGTCAGAAACAATATAGGCATGTTTAAGGAGTTAAACATTTTATAAATGAAATGTAAGTCTATTCTGAAAAGTATTACTTGCTCTAAAGTATGTGTCTGGCATAACAACCTTGTAATTATGAGAAGGGTTTAATGCTAATTGAGGAGGTTTTTCGCCTTCCTCCGCAGCATGGGGCAGGGATCTCTAGCAGGAGGGTCTCTGCCGATTGAAGTCACTAAAAACAGGATTGGGGACTTCAACAGCAGAGTCCAGGGAAGGGGTAGGGACGGTTTTATGGCCTGCAGCATGCAGGGGGTCAGACCAGATGATCATAATGGTCCCTTCTGACCTTAAAGTCTATGAGTCTATGAGTAGAGCAGAAGCTAATGAACACAGTGCATGCTTACTGCAACACTACTTTTTCAAATAGACTCATGCATGCAAAAGCTGTCACCATCTGATCCTTCCCCTCCAGACTTGCTCCTTTTAATGTTCTGAACCTTTTGTATACTTGTGATCTGAAGTTCCAGCTAGGGCCTAGCTCCAATCATTTCTTAAACTTCATCTTATTTTTTTCTGTATTTAAGATTTCTGCTACTTTGAATTGCCTTTCCAAAGAGTTACATAATCTTTCATCTTGGGTTTGGTTTATTGGTTTTTTTTTGTTTGTTTTGTTTTTTTTAAATTAAACTGTTGCAGCCTTCCTTGTTCTGTTTTGCATGGCATGTCAAAACTGGTATTTTTGAGAAGCAGGGTCTGGTCACCTGCAGGAGGTGTGCTACGGTCTAGTCTGTTTCCTGAGACCAGCAAAGTAAAATGAAAAGGAGAAGCCTGCTCTGAAGTACAGAACTGCCAGCCCAATACCAGTAGTCTGAGGAAAGGTCTGTAAAGGCAGCCAGGGCACATATATTGTAAACTAAAATAACCATAATAAATGCAAAGGTTCTCATCTTTTGAATGACAGCACCTACTACACTTCCCTGAGACTGACCAGTCCCAAACAGCTTCCTCAATTGCACCACAAAGTAGGAGGAAAGATATGAAAAAGAGTTTAGCAAGTGGAGTCAGCTCTCTGTGCATCTTGATCTGGTCTACTTCAAGTCGTTGTGCTTCTAGGATAAATTTAATTTACCAATTCTCATGTTTTGAGGCCAGAAGGAACCATTATAATGATCTACTCTGAGCTCCTTTAGAACATAGACCTTAGAATTATACTCAGCTAAAAGAACAATGAAGATATAGTGCAACAGATCCTGGCATGGGTTAGTAACGCATGTACATACCAGGGTTCTGGGCAGGCTTATATGGTACATGCTGCTGCATCTTCACTGCTATTTTTAATTGAACTAGCTAGATTAAAACTACTGTGGGTATACCTACCTGAGCGGCAGTCACACTACCCTGTGACTCCCTAGGAGATATTAGTTAAATAATAAGAGGTAGATAAAAGGCTAGCTGAGAATAGCTTATAATTTTAAAAGAAGAAAAGAAGAAGAAGAAGAAGAAGAAAAAAGATGTGAAGACTTGGCCAATCATCACTTTGACCACTTTACTGGTACGTACCAATTCTTTCCTACACCCTTCATCAGTCTGTCATTTTAGACTGAATGCTCGCTGAGCTGGACTTTGCCTTCCTATATTTGTTAGCACAGCACCTAGCACACTTTTAGGCACCTCTGAATATAAATAATAAAGTACAGCCATCCAAGGCGTGAGACAAGTAGCTTCCCTGCAAACTGGGGGCACATCTCATACCTGCATTGTTCCAGAGTTCCCAAGTTTACTCCTGTGTGTTTAGGAGAGGAAGCAAATTGGGCCTTGTCTACACAAGAAACTTTCACTAGTTTAAGTCAGTTTTTTAAATGATTTAAACAGGTGCAAACCCCTGTGTGAACATTTCAGTTTAAGAGTGGCTTATTACACTTTATTTTAAGCATCAACTTTAAGCTAAATCCAAATTAGTAACTCTTAAACACCACCTATTCCAGCCAGCGGTACATCCTCAGTGGGTGGCACTGGTCAGCTTTGTCCTCTGCCCGAAGCCACTACAGAGAAGGGAGACCAAGGCAGGCTAGACCCATTCCTGTCTGAAGGAGGCAAGAAAGTACAAGGAGCTGTGCAAGATAACACACTGCAGCCAAGGTGAGAGCCCTTCAGGTCACCCTGGGTGGAAAAAGGAGGAGGTTTGGGACTGGTTACCTGCCCTAGAGGCTATGGGGTGCTGACATCTGACCTTCGGTCATTGCCTATCCACCATAAATTGGGACCCACCCAAATTTCCATTCCTAGCTACAACACTAGTGTGGACAAAGCTAGAGCATTTAGCCTTGCTGAAAGCAAGTTCAGTCACAATGGCAGCTGCGCACTGTTGCAAATTCTTGTGAGTGGGGAATGTCACAGGCACGTTAGACATGTTGGCACTGCCAAAATGCTCTTATCAACAAGGCTTATGACTACGTATGTTACTTAGCTATTGCCCTTTCCCCTGTGAAGTACTGTCTTCCATTCAGCTTTTGAATCTACCCTTTAATGCTGGATTTTTAGAACCTCTTTCTCCCCTGGTCGGAGGAAAACATCTTGGGTGAAATAAAAATTCCCATTCCCAGAACGTGACCAAGATCTCATTACAAGAGATTCCAAAATTATGACTAATCCAAAATTTACATTCCTACTACACAAGTGATTAAAAATGACACGTTTATTAATAGACATCCAATTCTATTATAATGATTGTTATTGTGTGTACACAAAAAATTGGCAAGGAGTTAGGACCCTGAGGGAAAGGAGCAGCAGGAAACTGGAGTTAAGATTCCAATAACCTGTTGGCTACACATACACGGAAAGGTCATAGTGTTTCTCCCGTAAATGAATCACTGTTCACATTCCAGTAAAGCGGATGCTTTGTTATAAAAAATATAGTGTTTCTCTTCCATCTGTCCACTCTGGTGGGGGGGGGGGGGGGGGAGAAGGGGAAGTATTTTCTTAAGCCAGAAAACCCCCAAAATACTAAAGGACAGACACTTCAAGACACATGGTACAAGACAACAGCAAGGAAAAAACATCATCATGCTCACAAGACATGTTTTCATTTCACACTCAAAATTCCCCAAGACATCTTATGGAAGATCTCCATAACAGAACCCTTATGTTTCAATTTATTTGTTCTTAGACAACAGAAGGACATCAGCACACATCCTCTAGACCTCTCTGTGGCATTGTATGCCACTGAATACAAATAAATCCTGCCTCTAAGATGATGGAGGAGCAAACAGAAACTCATTTGAAATGGCTTTCAGACCAAGACTATAGGGTGGTTATGAGCCCTCTCCTGCAAAGTTCAATCCTCTTGCTCTTATTATTCAGTATCTAGTTGTTGAAGCTACTGAGAGCGCGGTGCCAGCAAGATGCAGACAGTACCCTACAATACACCTCTTTTACAGCAAATGTAAACAGCACAGTAACAGGGTGGTCTGTCCACTTTATGAGCAGTGGAGCCTGGGGGCCACCCAACCCCTGTTCCATGATGTGCCCTCTTTATGAAAACCAGTGTTCTAGGAATCAGCAGCCAAGCTGGGAATGGGGCCAGATGTTAATCAGGTGCCCCCTGACATGCTAAAACCCAGTTCTGAGCTGGGGAAGGGAAACAGAAGCATAGGGTTAGGGCCGTGGAAAGGGCTCCTGGATGGGAACCAGAATCTGCATGTTGGTGGGCTGAGGATATCTGCCATAAGTAAGCCCCTTTGTTTTCAGTTTAAACCGATTTTTACAGAAAAATTCCCGGGTTCACAAAAAGTATTATTCATTTTTTTCTTATTTTCACCCTACTTTTGTATCATTAAAATATATATAAAAAATAACTTGTTTTATTAGGAAAATACAATACCTTGCATGAGATTACGATAATACATTAGTCTTTGTCTATATGCAAAGCTGCCTGTTGAAGTAAGGCTATGTATTAGTCTAGAAGATACACACTATAAACAAACAGGCAGGCACAAAAGCTCTGAAGTGTGTGTGCTTCTGAACGTACTGATGAATTTCACGCCCACCACGTACACATTTCAAGCTGTTCACAGATAACAGTTTAAAGATTTGACACACTAAAATGAACAAAAATCTCTATCAGAATATGTTTCAGAACATAAGGAAATATTCAAAAGCTTTAAAAAAAACAAAAACAGGAGAAAAGAATGAAGTTGAGTGTGTGCGCTGCAAATGGTGTGGCCCAAGTATTAAATGTAAATATTTATGGGCTAATAGTTCTAAGTATACAACAGCAAATGGTTTATTCAAATGAAAAGTTTTATTTGGGGATTAGAGATGTATTGTTTTCTTAAACTCAGAGGTGGCATTGTGTTTTGAGTTCTGTTTTAGTTCTGAAGCAAATCACATTGATGAACGGAATTCAAAGCTACTGAATACTTTTTCCCCGTCTTTCCATCCACCAAAATAAACCCTGATATTTACCCAGAAAAATTAATAGTTTTTGCCATGATTTTCACCTGTTTTTATTGTTGTGGTAATGAACACTGATAAATTCCCGGGAAAAATTAAATAGAAGAAAAACTGAAAACAAAGGGCCCTAGCCATAAGCTACAGCACAGCCGCACACCAAAGGAGAAATAGATTGTGAGTCTAGAGACCAAGGGAAGCTCCTTGGAGCAGGATCAGAACTCAGATGCTGGTGGGATGAGGAAGCCTGACTGAATCACAGCCCAGCTGTGGAGCTCCTAAACCAGGGGTCGGCAACCTTTCAGAAGTAGTGTGCTGAGTCTTCATTTATTCACTCTGATGTAAGGTTTCGCGTGCCAGTCATACATTTTAATGTTTTTAGAAGGGCTTTTTCTATAAGTCTAGAATATATAACTAAACTATTGTTGTATGTAAAGTAAATAAGGTTTTTAAAATGTTTAAGAAGCTTTGTTTAAAATTAAAATAAAATGCAGAGCCCCCCGGACCAGTGGCCAGGACCCGGGCAGAATGAGTGCCACTGAAATTCAGCTCCCGTGCCGCTTTTGGCATACATGCCATAGGTTGCCTATCCCTGTTCTAAACCAAGTGGAAGCAGTTTGAGAGTCTAAAGACCAGGGCACAAGAAAACTGTGGGAAAGACTCCCCAGAGACATCAGGGGCTGGAGCATGACAGTCAGGGTGCCTGTACTGCCTTACCATACCCTAAGGGGATGCGCTCTAGGACTGAACCCTGCTACAAGGACGTCTCCCAGTTATCTTAATGTCAGGAAGAAATCAGAACCTGGATGAAGAGCAGCTGGCTAAAGCTGAACTCAGGTAAGAGTCAGGCAATGCTGGTAAGAAGAGGAGAAGGCTTCAAAGAACTTGCCTCTTCTGTAACACCCCTCACTGATGAGGGCTTGATCTGTCCTTGGATTCTCCAACTGGTTTTTAGGGTTTGGGATCTTTTTGCAATTCTCAGGGCCAATGGGTGCCACAAAAGCCAGGGGGGTAAACAATGTCTTCTTCCAACTGTAAATGGACAGAAGATTGTGTCCCATCCCATTGGACATAGGCTGCTCATAGAAATCCATGAATTCATTACCTTTTGGCTTGATTACTTCATCTCATATCTAAGATAGAAGCTCCAGCTCATATAAAAAGCAGCAGCCAGTTTCCTTAGCATCACAAGTCACTGTTAATAAGTCAGTGCAATGATGTTCCACTCTCTGCAATGACTTCCCATTGAATACAGAATTTGGTTCAAGATTAGGGTGACCAGACAGGAAGTGTGAAAAATCATGATAGGGAGGTGGGGAGTGGGGGGTAAATAGGAGCCTATATAAGAAAAAGACCCAAAAATCATGACTGTCCCTATAAGATCGGGACATCTGGTCACCCTATTCAAGATCCTGTCTTGGTGTTCAGAGCCCTCCATTAGGACTGTTCATAGCTTACCAAGCGACCTCCTCTCTTTCTCTCTCCACACTATATTTCAATGGAACATTCATCCTGTTGACCAACAGAGGAAGGTTTTCATAAGAGATATGCACCTAATTATAGATCTAACTCAGTGATAGGAGTGGCCACAGGCCTACCTACTTCCAAAAACTAAATGCAAAACTCATTTCCTTGACATAGCTCTGCTTCAATAAATTCTTCACCCACACAAACAAATACATGTTTCAAAACCATATACATTAACCAAGCTATTTTTACAGGCTGGGAAAAGAGAGGGAGAGAGATTAATTGTTTCTATTTTTAAACAGTGGGCAAAATTTAGATATTATATTGACTGGATGGACAATATAAACTACCTAGACAGACAGATTTGGGGCTAAATTCTTACACATAGCTCCTTTGGCTTCTTTAGGGCCTTCTGAGTGAATGAGTAAGATGAGCAGGATTTAACACTCAAGATCAAGACTTATTTTTGACTGGAGCCAGGAATTCCTGGAGGATATAGCTACAGTTTTCTCTAGGCGCAGATCATCAAAGGAATTTAGGCTCCTAACTTCCACTGGTTTCAATGGAAGTCAGGAGCCTAAATACCTTTTAGGATCTGGGCCCAAGTACTTTTAGTATAAAAAAAATAAGCTAAAGAGTTACTTTCCTGTGATTAAATAGGTTTTAGCAGAATATTTAACTAGGAAAAAGATCATCTGATCTTAAATTATCCAAATGGAGCACCTTTCCTTGATTCCAAAACCAAGAGCCTGTGCATGCTACAGACCACATATGTGGTGGAAGTGATATCAATAGGATATATTGCAGAGCCATGACGCATTGAATTAGTCACCTGCCCTCTGCCAACGTCTCCATTTGGGCCAGGATTACTTAAAACATTCCACACCTCTGAGCAACTTCTAACAAGTTGTGTTTTGTTTTTTTAAATCAACCAGCTAGAGAAATGTTTCCTTCTTTTCCCCCAAATGTCAAGAAATTACAAAGAGATATGATAAACATGTAAGAGTTTGTGGTGTCCCACACTAAGGTAATCAGGGATAGAATTAAGAGGCGTTTCATGAAAAGAAGTTAGAAAAAGGAGCCAGTACTTCTTGATAACAGCATATACCTCCAGGGCAACAGCCCCACAACTGATCTACCAATACCAAACTGGTTAACTAAAGACCACTAGCAATCATGATGGCAAGGTTCCAGATAGCAACAGCCACATACATTTCCATGCTGAAGGGAGCTCTCATGTAGGTGTTCCACTACTACAGCTCTGGGGTGAGCTCTGCACAGATTTCTAGTAAAGCGAGCTCTCTCTCATCCTGAAGTACTGCTACCACTGCTGATCTTCCCAGGTCTGCAGCACTATCCTGTTCCACCAGTAAGTGCTGGTCGCCTGATTCCAGAAGTGGCAGCTCACTGAGAGAAGCCAATCCTGAAAAAGTTCGTAGAGAGGTCACTGCTCAATTTCAGCCTCCTACTGTGCTCATATTGCTACAGCACCACCATGGCGGTCTCTCAAGTTACCCAAAGCACGACTGCCAATACATGTGCATCTGCCAGCTTATATTAACTACCATCAGGATCACAGCATTCAGTCATGTCTCCCCCATGCAGCCTGATAGCAGTTTGACAATGGCGCTGGCTTGCAAAAGCCAGATGAATGATGGGATAAAAGGAGAGGAATCATGGGAATTTTTTCATTTGACCTCAAGTCCCAGAATTCCAGTGGTTTCTAGTAGGTATCCTATTATGTGCCACAAGAAAAATCCCCAAATGCATAGAGCCTAGTGGCAGAACATTGCACCATGGGATTTCTGTCCTGAATGCTGTCCACATATTTCAGTAAAACAGCACCATGTGGACAAGATGATTCAAAAGGGAAGCAGCTTCAATTGGCATAAAGCAGAGAGGACAAGCTGCTTTTGGAACAATTGTTCCTGATCAGTTAATACACAAAAACAATCTGAAACAACTTTCAAGTGTCGACAAGCCCTGAGAGAGACCGTGGAAGGTAAAGATAATATTTACCCAGCCACATCACAAAATCAGGGAGCAAGAAGAAACCAGAAAGTTTATAGAGGATCAGACTTAAGCATACTATTTCATGTACCACAAGGACAAAAAAGACATGACATTTTTCCACTGGGGTGGCCTTAGCAAATTATGGGCAAAATGCACCTTAAAAAAAAAAAAAAAAAAAAAAAAAAAAACCACAATTCTAATGACTATCTTTTTCAAACATGCACTTCAAAGAAGATATTATTTCAGCCATCACAATCTCGAAACAACTAGATCTAGGAAGTAATACTTGTAACTTTATCATGTGAAAGTGGGAACTTCTTCTTTCAGGCGATAAAGAAGCATTAATCTCTAACTCTAGCATTCATGTTGCCGCCAAAGAGGAAGAAAATGGGGGTTTTAGAATACACAAGCAAAATTTCAGTGGTGGCTATCGATTAACTGCCATATCTGGAACTTTGGACTTCTCCTCATGAACTCGCCTAGAAGTAGTATAAACACATGCAAGTAATACAGCTGCATTATTTATTTAGGCATATAAATTCAAAATCTATTAAAATGCTGGCAGAATTTCTTAATGAATTTTCAGTCTTATGAACAGTTGTGGATATATTATATGCCATATTAAAACAAACTAATATTGGGTGTTCAGTACTGGGTTTATAAGAAAATGACAGAAAAGTGAACAACACTGTATGAATTTGTCAAAACCAACATGGCTATTTAAAAAAAATCAAGATGGGAAAGAAGAGAGCAGAAAGTTGTGGGTGGAGGCAAAATTCAATGGGGGGGGGTTAAAAAGTTATGTTATAAGTAGTTATGAATATATCTGTCTATCCATCAGATGTCTCTTACATTAGATTATGAGCTCTTTGGGCCAGGAACTGTCTTTTTGTTCTCAGTTTGTGCAGTGCCTAGCACAATGGCCCTGGTCCATAAGATGCTACTCTATGCTCCCAGATGCTACATTAATAACAATCATAATATTTTAAGGGGCCTGATTCTGATCTCATTTATGCTCCAAGTCTATTTACACTGATGGATGTGAGAGCAGAATAAGGGTCAAGCTGTATGCCATCTGGTGCCCTAGTGACGTGGATACACCACTTACAATGTTTTTAGAAAAGCTCAGTGGAATTAAAGCCTTATTTGATAAAGCTGGGCATAATGCAGTACATGACTTCTTATTTATAGCCAATGGCAGCGGTTTATCAAAGAAAGAAAACCTATGACATCACAGTAACAGTGTTCTGTGTGATATAATTTTGCTTAACAGTCTAGTACAGGGAGAAATGATTTCTCTGTTGTTACAATTAGTACTTTATACTATACTGGAGAAACAAGTCCTGTGATAGCTAACAAATTTGCAAGAAAGGCATATTCTGAAAGGGAATCAGTAATAGTTTTATACCAAATGTGGGATCTCAAATGGAAAAAGTCCCCAGTATACATATAACAATCACACCCTTGAGCACATACTGCAATAGTTCAAATCTAATTCATTTACCTATGTTTCATTAAAAATTAAAAAATCATCCCTTCACTCCAGTAAACCCCAAACCAGTGGCCCATTCTGCAGGAACTAGGTCTGGCAATAACCACTACGCACTGATCTATACTACTACTACTACTACACAGTAGTGCCTTGACTGTGTTACAATATGGTTTGATTTTCCTGCAGGCACAAGACCAAATCCTGTTGCAACTTTGGTACAATTATTGTATCATTTGCCCCAAACCATATAGGCTGGGTCTGCACTAAGATTTTCTTAAAATCTCCCACCCATTGCACTAGCTAGCACTAATATTGCTGGTGAGAGTTCTAGCCTAGACCTGTGGCTAGCTTGGCTCAGGGAATCCCCCCCTCACGTAACTTAGTGGTATGAATACAAATAGTCAACTTCCACGTTTTCCCTCACCCTTGCTACTGCAACAGGGGGAGAGCTACCTAAAATTGCCACGGTAGGCCTGGATTTGAAGAGAGAATACCAGAGTATATAGCCCATGGCACCGCATATGTCCGTCCCTATTAAGTGGTAGTGGTGTGGCAGCGGTGCATTAACATCCACTCGAACACATATCAAGAAACTCATTATCCCTTTTGGCGCTTCAAAGACCATTAACTCAAGACAGTAATTGCTTGTCGATAGGGGAACTACTAAATCTGACCGGCGGCCCCTGGTTCTCGGCAGTGTTGGCAGCAGCTCCAGCTTTAGTAGGGGAGTCAATGATTCCCGTCCTAGGCCACCCTAAAGCAAAGGCGGCTCCCTTGGACCCAGACGGTTGTGAACGAGGATTCCCTGTCTCCAAACCCCAACATCCCCATCCCCGGCTGGCGCTGAGCCCCAGACCCAGGCTACCCGGTGCATCTGCCTCCTCCCCACGGGGGCAGGAGCGCCTCAGGGTGACAGCAACCAAGTGCCGGCGCTGGCAGATCAGAGAATGAAATGACCCCCCCCGCGGGGCCATGGAGCCCGCCCGCCGGGACTGCAGCGAGGACGCGCCGGCCGGACAGCGCAGCTGGGGCCCCTACGTGCCCCGCTAGCCCCGTCCACTCGGAGGGGCAGCTACCAGCCTCCGCTCGGAAACGAAACCCAGCTCCGCCCCGCTCTCGGCCAGCAGCCGCGCCTGCCCTACTCACACCAACAGCGGCGGCTCCCGCGCTCCGCCCGCTCCCCAGCAGCGGCGTCGGCACGGGCTCAGCAGACAGCAGCCCAGTCACCGCCGCTCTCCTAGCCTAAGGCAGCCGTGGGCGGGGGCCCGGCGCTCATGTGACCCGCAGCGGGAGGAGCTGCGGCTGCAGCGAGGGCTCGCTTGGCGGGCACGTGGGTGGGGAAGCACACAGGGGAGGCCGTGGAGCAATTGCTGAGCGCTGCTGGGGAGGCGGGAAGGAGGACAGTGATCTGCGCTGGAGGCGGATGGGGTCTGCTGGGCACCGGCGTCTGCGGCTGCACAGTCTGACACGCCATCCTGCGGCGGCTGCAGCAGCACAGCTGTGCTTCCTGGGGGGGTCACAACAGGTGCCTCTGGCTGGGTTTCTTGTGTGAATCAGGTAGGGTGACCGCACAGCCGGATATTAGGGGCGTTGTCTAATACATGCAACTATACCCCTTCTCCCCCCCCCAAAAAAAAGTGTCCTGATTTGTCACTCTTGCTATCTGGTCACCTGATCTGATTTAGCATAAAGCAAAGTTCAGTACTGGTGAGCTCTGTGCAAGCCAAAAGCTTGTCTTTCTCACCAACGGAAGTTGGGCCACTAAAAGATATTACCTCACCCACCTTCTTTTTAAAACAACCCCTTGATATTATTCTGCACTCCACTCTGGTTGCCTAACCACCCATTTGAGGATCCTGCTTCTTGTCTGCAAAGCCGTAAATAGGCTAGAGCAGTCGTTCTTAACCTTTACTGCAGCTTGCACCCCTTTGGTTCTCAAAATATGTTCTTGCGCCCCTTATCAAAAAGCGTTGAAGTAGTTCAGTTCTTTAAACCTAGATATATTTTTAGTTTGTATATTACAGTAATCGTTACAAAATGTACAGTGTTAATAAATACATAGGTTTGGTGAAACAAAGTAGTTGTACTTACGTGCCTGTGCTTAATTTGTGTTTTTAGTGATTTACCTTCTAAAAAAAATTGGCATGTCTCGCACCCCCAGAAAGGGCATCTTGCACCCCAGGTTAAGAACCATGGGGCTAGAGCCTAGTTACGTGAGGGTATGTGAAAATGCAATTAGACACCCATGACTGATGCTGTTGCAGCAGATGTTTTCAAGGGGACAATAAGGCTGATGGACCCCAGATTGGGGACAGGTACTCTCAGTTGTGGAATTTATTGCCTCCATGAATTTACAACCTCTGGAGCCTGAGTTTTGTCATCTTAAGGGCATCATGCAAGGCTTATCTCCTTCAGCTAGCCTTTTGCAGGAGAAAAGTTGTGAAATGGCCAGTTACGTGCCCTAGGTAGAGGTCACCTATATTTTATTTCTGGTGAGTTAGGCCCATTTGGGGGCTTAGAAGTACATGGGACCACAACAGACTGGCAACCATACAGTGTACCAGACTGCACCAGGCCAGGTTGTGACAAACAGAATTAAGGAACAAAAGATTTTCTATCTTAGATATAAAATAAATGACCCAAGACTGCAGATACCTTCATATGTAGAGTTTTCACTCAGGCATAGTAGCACTCTGAATCTCTCAAATGTATCAAGGCAGAACATCTTTTCTTCTAGGAGTCTAGCAAATCAAACTTCCCTTTATTCCCTCTACAAGAAAAGTTGGATTTTTTAAGTCTTTTATTTAAGAAAAAAAAAGTTAATTTAAGAGAGACATATCCAGCTCATTTAAATTTAAATATAGATTTTGGGAAGGAATGCATTCTGAATCCAGGATGGCAACAGTAGTGGCTGTCAGTGAGGAAAGGCAGAGGCAAGCTGCAAAAAACACATTTCAGGAATCTACCCCAATTGTTACCGTAGATGTTGTAGTCTAGCAACTTCTTTAAAAAGAGGGAGGGATAGCTCAGTGGTTTGTGCATTGGCTTGCTAAACCCAGGGTTGTGAGTTCAATCCTTGAGGAGGCCATTTAGGGAACTGGGGTAAAAAAATCTGTCTGGGGATTGGCCCTGCTTTGAGCAGGGGGTTGGACTAGATGACCTCCTGAGGTCCCTTCTAACCCTCATATTCTATGATTCTATTCTAAGGAAAACAATGAGTAAGGAATTCAGATGGGCCCATAAGCCAGTGATCAGCTAAGGCAGGGGTGGCCAACCTGTGGCTCCTGAGCTGCATGCGGCTCTTCAGAGGTTAATATGAGGCTCCTTACCCTGGATTCCGGAGCTGGAGCTATAGATGCTAACTTTCCGATGCTCAAGCCCAAGCCCTGCCCCCACTACACCCTTTATCTCAAAGCCCCTTCCCCTGAGCCTGCCATACCCTCGCTCCTCCCCCCAATAGGCTCCTGCACAGGTGAAACAGCTGATTGCGGGGAGAGGGGAGAGTAGGTGCTGATTGGTGGGGGCTGCTGGCAGGCAGGAGGCGCTGGGGAGCAGATGGGGGGCTGCTGGCATATTACTGTAGCTCTTTGGCAATGTACATTGGTAAATTCTGGCTCCTGCTCAGGTTGGCCGCCCCTGAGCTAAGGGGTGCGAAGTATAGTGTAGAGTCCAGGGACTTGGTAAATCATGCCCTGCTGTTCTCATGTCCTTTTGGAATGTTTTTCTTGTAAGGATATTAAAATAGCAACTACTTGCATCTTTAGTATTTTTTACCTAAATCACACACTGGATTGCTGTCTATTAGAGTTTACAATAGTTTATTGAAACATACGTGTAACATTGTGTGAAAATGCTGGGGGGAGGGAAGAGTTCTCAGGTGCAGTGCAGTAGCTTTACACCACATTCTAGTGCAGTGTAATCTCTCCCTAAAACCATCTTAACCAACCCACAGAGATCACCCCAGCGTAAGGGTGATCCTCCAGTGCTGACAACACAATACAGGGACTCTTACTCCACTCTCTTTCCCTACTACCATATCAGGGAATACAGGACATGGCCTGAGAACACCCATGTGTGATGTTGCACTCCATATGCTTTATGGAAATATGCTTATGAATATGACATAACTGGTATATGCTTTATGCTAAATACCCCTTATATGGTGTCATTAGAAAACTTGTAATTTACTAAGTGTGTTCATCCTATTAGTTTGCATGTGTTATTTCTATATCTGGAGTTAGGAGAATAAGATATACATTTGTATCACTAATGTAAACATATGAAGTGAAGGCCATTAAGGGTGCTCCAGAAAAAAACAGTTACCGTTTCCGTAACTGGTGTTCTTTGAGATGTGTTGCTCATGTCTATTCCACAATAGGTGTGCGTGTTTGCCACGTGCACCGGTGCTGGAAGTTTTTCCCCTAGCAGAACCCGTAGGGGGGAGCACCCCCCACAACCCCTGGAGTGGCGCCTGCCTGGCACGGTATAAGGGGAGCTGCGTGCTCCCCCCACCCTCAGTTCCTTCTTGCCAGACAACTCCGACAGAGGGGAAAGAGGGTGGGATGTGGAATAGACATGAGCAACACATCTCAAAGAACACTGGTCACGGAAAAGGTAACTGTTTTTTCTTCGTCGAGTGATTGCTCATGTGTAGTCCACAATAGGTGATTCTAAGCTATATCTGTTGGAGGTGGGTAGGAGTTCACAAGTTCCCAGGACGAAGGACAGCCCTGCTGAACCCGGCATCATCCCTGGTCTGGGGGACGATCGCATAGTGCGAGGTGAACGTGTGAACCGACGACCACGTGACGGCCTTACAAATGTCCTGGATGGGGACATGGGCCATGAAGGCAGCCAAAGAGGCCTGTGCCCGGGTCAAGTGTGCCCTCACAATGGGTAGTGGGGGAACGCCCGCCAGCTCATAACAGGAACGGATGCACGAAGTGATCCAATTGGAAAGCCGCATAGTGTAAATCGGCTGGCCCCTCGCGCACTCAGCCGAGGTGACAAACAGTTGCGAGGACTTTCTGAACAGCTTAGTCCACTCAAGGTAGAAAGCCAGAGCCAGCCGCATGTCGAGCGTGCGGAAGCGGCGTTCCTCACTGGATGCGTGAGGCTTGGGGCAGAGGACCGGTAGAAAAATGTCCTGACTCACGTGGTAGGCGGAGACCACCTTCGGGGTGTGGGCGGAGGTGGACCTTGTCCTTATGAAAGACCGTGTATGGCAGTTCGGAGGTCAAGGCCCTGAGCTCCGAGACTCACCTGGCCAATGTGATAGTAACCAGGATGGCCACCTTCCATGAGAGGTGAGACCAGGAGCATGTGGCCAGTGCTTCAAACGGGGGCCCGTGAGACGAGCCAACACCAGGTTTAGATCCCACTGTGGAACCAGAGGTCTAGAATACGGGAAAGACAGTCTAGACCCTTAAGGAACTGGCCAATCACAGCATGAGAAAACAACATGTGTCCTTGCACCGGCGGATGGAAGGCCAATATGGCCGCCAGGTGCACCTTGACGGATGAGGGCGCCAGGCCCTGGGCCCTCAGGTGGAGGTAATCAAGGATAAGCTGGATCGGGGCGGTCACCGGGAAGACACCCTGGTCTGTCGCCCACCTAGAAAACCGGGATCACTTCGCCAAATAAGTGCAGCAAGTGGAGGGCCGTCTACTTTCAAGGAGGACACGCTGAACTTGCTCTGAGCACGTCCTTTCCTCTCCACCTAACCATTGAGCAGCCACGCCGTAAGGTGAAGAGCCGCTAGGTTGTGGTGGAGGAGGTGGCCTGGTCATGTGAGAGCAGGTCCGGGCGGAGCGGCAATGGCCACGGCGGAGCTACCGCCTGGCCCGTGAGGGTCCCGTACCAATACTGTCTGGGCCACGCCGGGGCAATCAGGAGGACTTGGCCCTTGTCCAGCAGGGTCCTGGAGAAGATCAAGTCGATTAGAGGGAAGGGGGGGAAGGTGTAGAGAAGCCGGCCTGACCAAGACCGGAGATAGCGCCCCTTCCCAGCCCCTCCCCCCCAGACCAGAACTCCAGCATCGCTGGTTCTTCCGAGTCGCGAATGGGTCCACCTGGGGAGTTCCCCATCTTCGGAAGAGCCAGTGGGCCTCTTCCAAGTGGAGGAACCACTCGTGTTGCGAGGAGAAGTCTCTGCTCAAGCGATCTGCCCTCTCGTTGCGGGCGCCCGGTAAGTGGAAGGCCTTCAGGTGGATGTCGTGAGCTATACAGAAGTCCCACAGCCTGAGGGCTTCGAGGCAGAGGAGTGGGCCCCGCCTTGCCTGTTGATATAGAACATCAAGGCCATGTTGTCTCTGAGGACCCTGACTACCTTGCCCTCCAAGTGAGAGCGGAAGGCCATATGCGCCAGCCGCACCGCCCTGAGCTCCTTGACGTCTTTATGTGTAGGGTCAGGTCCTGAGCCAGCCACAGGCCTTGGGTCTGAAAGCCCCTCACATGGGCCCCCCAACCCAGGTCTGACGCATCGGACACCAGCTCCAGCAACGGGAACCTGTCCCTGAACGGGACCCCTTGGAGCATGTTGTTCGGGGTGGACCACCATCGCAGGGAGGTAATCAGAGCGTCCGGCATGGTGAGGACCTTGTCCATCCTGTCTATGGCCTGGGAGAAATTCGAGCCAACCAGAGCTGGAGGGGCCTCATCCTGAGTCTGGCATGATGGACCATGTACATGCACACCGACATATGACCCAAGAGCTGCAGGCAAACCCTGGCTGTTGTCACTGGGAACCGAGCCGATGAGACATTTCAGGGTCTTGAACCCGTCTGGCGGGAGGGAGGCCCTGGCCGACACTGCATCCAGGAGCGCCCCGATAAATTCTATGCATTGGACCGGGACTAAGGTGGACTTGGTGTTGTTTACCAGTAGGCACACGGTGGTGCCCGTGGACAGAAGGAGTGCCATGTGATCCCTCACCTGCGACCAGGAGGTGCCCTTGACAAGCCAATCGTCCAGATAGGGAAATACCTGTACCTCCCGTCATGTGAGGTAGGCCACTACCACCGACATGCATTTTGTAAACATTCTGGGGGCAGTGGACAGCCCAAACGGGGAGGACCGTAAATTGGTAGTGATTCTGTCCCACCACAAAACGGAGGAAGTGCCTGTGCCCCTCGAATATGTGGATGTGGAAGTATGCATCCTGTAGATCGAGGGCAGTGTACCAGTCCCCGGGATCCAGGGAGGGATGATGGAGGCCAGGGAGACCATGCAGAACTTGAGCTTCACCATGTGCTGGTTCAGACCCCGTAGGTCCAGTATGGGCCTGAGACCCCCTTTGGCCTTCAGAATAAGGAAATAGCGGGAGTAGTATCCCTTGCCCATGAACTCCTCAGGCACCGCCTCTATCGCTCCTAGTTCTAGGAGCCGCCCCACTTCCTGCTCGAGCAAAGCTTCCTGCGAGGGGTCCCCCAGGAGGGACGGGGGCGGGGGGTGGTTGGGCAGGGAGGAGGTAAACTGGAGGGTGTAACCCCGGGAGATGGTGTTGAGGACCCATCGGTCTGAAGTGAGCCGAGACCATTCCAGAAGGAAAGCACACAACCGGTTGGAGAAGGGAAGCTTTATTGGGGTTGGATCCCTGATGAGGACTGGCAGATTGCCCCTGAGCATCCCGTCAAAATCGCCTTTTCTCCACCTGCTTGCCCTCGGAGGGTCCAGGCTGAGGGGCAGGCCAAGACTGCCTGTAAGGGCATCTCTTATAGTCCCATTGCTTCTTATGGGCGGCCTTGTACTTCGGGAGGGCGGCCGGGGTCGGAATCTGCTGCGGCTTGAACTTAGGTTTTACCGGAGCCGGGATATAGAGACTCAGGGTCTGGAGGGTCGTGCGGGAGTCCTTCATGCCATACAGCCTTGTATCTGTTTCCTCTGCGAACAAAGCTTTCCCATCAAACGGGAGATCCTACATGGAAGATTGCGCCTCGCTGGAGAGCCCGGAGAGCAGGAGTCATGATACCCATCTCATGGACACCGCAGAAGCCATTGAACGTGTGGCCATGTCCGCAGCATCAGAGGCAACCTGCAGGGAAGCCCGAGCTGCTGTTGCCCCCTTCCTCCACCAGCGCCCTGAACTCCCTCTTATCGTGCTCTTGGAGGGAGACCTCCAATTTAGGCAGGGAGCCCCACAGATTAAATTCGTACCGACCCAAGAGGGCCTGATGGTTTGCCACTCGTAACTGGAAGCTCGACGACGAATACATTTTTCTTCTGAAAGAGGCCAGCCTCCTTTTGTTCTTTGGGTTCAGTGCTGGCTGACCCTGTCGTTCCCTGTGGTTCACCGACTCGACCACCAGGGAGTTGGGCGCCGGGTGGGTATATAGATATTCATGCCCTTCAGTGGGTACAAAGTACTTGCGTTGTGCCTTTTTTGATATAGGGGCCAACAAGGCTGGTGTTTGGCACTGGGCATTTGAAATTTTAACCATCCCTTCATGGAGCGGCAAGGCCACCCTACCCGGTGCTGATGGGGACAACACGTTGAACAGGGAGTCCGAGGGCTCCTCCATCTCCTCTGCCTGGAGGTGGAGGCTTGCTGCCACCCTCTTTAAGAGTTCTTGGTGGGCCCTGAAGTCCTCCTGCGGGATGGAGGGAGGCGGGGCCGCAATCGCCTCCTCCGGGCAGGGCAAAGTGGCCGGTGCAGTGCTTTGAGTGTCAGCTGGCACTGGAGGATCCACCACCTGGTGGGACTCCGGGCACGGTACCGAGGACGAGCGTCCCACCAACTCCTTTGTTGGGAGTCTGGAGAGGGAGGCCGATGGTGCTTCCGAAGCTCCAGCCACCAAGCGAGCTCCCACTGGGGGCTGCGCCGGAGGCCACGGTGCCCGCTGGTACCACTGGGCTGGCCACGATGCTCGGTGCCACTGCACCTGCTATGGCACTGCCGGGGCCGGCTGCCCAGGTTGGCCGGTCTGGCCCGTCGAAGGACGGCTACGAATGGAGACAAGGCTGGTGTAGGATCCGCTGCTGTCTCTCGACCGGGAGGAGCGGCAGTGCCGGGATTTGCGACGGTCATGGGACCGCGAACTTGACATGGAGGACCGGTACCGACGGTAATAGCTACTCCACGAACGGCCTCAATGGGCGGACCTGCGACGGCGAGGCGCCGGTGATCGACGTCCGGGGCTGTGGTGGCTTGGCGGAGACTTGGAGCAGGAGCCCGAGTGGGAACGGCGTAGACGACCGTGCCATGACCGACTGCGGTACCCTCTCCGGGACGAGGACCGATGACGACATCCACCACGGTCCCGTCGATATCCACTCTCTGAGGAGGACCGGTGCCGCAAGTCCCGGATGGACGGAACCCAGCCTGAAAGTCTGTTCAGTGTCTAGGACGATCTACGTGGACTCTGCCCCAAGTGGTCGCTGGGCGGTGATCGGCATCGGGAACGCTCCCTCGATCAAGACCGGTACTGAGCTGGGGGCGACTGCAGAGATCCCAGCGGCAGCTTGCCTCTGAAGCATGGGGCCGACCTCGGCGGTGCTCTGGGCACCGGCATGGACAAGACGTCCCGGGCCGCTTGGAGGGCTTTGGGCATGGACGGCATCCGGAGAGGCCTGTTCCGAAAGGGCCGGGCTACTTCGCTCTATGTGAGTAGGAGGCCTAGGGCCCGGTGGGGATCGGGGTCAGCGCTGACTCCATTAGAATGGCTTGGAGCCTAATGTCCCTCTCTCTTTTGGTCCGAGGCTTAAACAATTTGCAAATCTTGCACCTCTCGCTGATATGGGTTTCTCCCAAGCAGCGCAGACAGTTTGTGTTGGGGTCACTTCTTGGCATAGAACGCCAACAAGAACTGCATGACTTAAATCCTGGGGCTTGGGGCATGCCCCGGTCCAGGCTCACTGACTAACTAAACTAACTAACTACAGGTACTAAACGAACTAACAGTCCTGGAGACGAGCTACAGCAAAGCTGGAGCAGAGCACTTCCGATGCACCTTCACTGGCAGCAAGAAGGAACTGAGGGTGGGGGGAGCGCGCAGCTCCACTTAAACCGCACCAGGCAGGCGCCACTCCAGGGGTCTGTCACTGTGAGGTGCTTACATTTGGACATATATGTTTACATTTGGACATATATGTATTAGTGATGCTGTTTTAATATTATGATATGCAGTGGTGTTGTTGCTGTATCGGTCCCAGGATTTTGGTGGGACAAGGTGGGTGAGGTAATATATTTATTGAACCAACTTCTGTTGCTGAGAGAGACAGGCTTTTGAGCCTTACACAGAGCTCTCCTGGTTTGGGAAAGGTATTCAGAGTGTCACAGCTAAATACGAGGAGGAACAGGTTGTTTAGCATAAGGCATTAGCTAGGGTTACCATATTTAACAAATAAAAAAAGAGGACCCTTCACGGGGCCCTGGCCCCACCCATTTCCCACCCCCAGCCCCGCCCCTAACTCCGCCCTCCTCCCTCCCACTCCCAGCCACACGAAAAGGGCTGCCCGAGTGCTACCGGCTTCACGGTTTGCCGGGCAGCCCCCAGACCCTGCGCCCCCGGCCGGCGCTTGCCCAGCGCAGCTGGAGCCCGGGAGGGGAAGCGCCCAGCCAGGGGCGCAGGGTCTGGAGGCTGCCCGGCAAACCGTGAAGCCGGTAGCACTTGGGCTTCAGGCAGCCCCTATGCCTCTGGACCCTGCGCCCCCAGCCGGGCACTTCCCCTCCCGGGCTCTGGCGGCGCAGGGTCCAGAGGCATGGGGGCTGCCCGAAGCCCGTAGCACTCAGCTCTTAAACAGAGCCGAAGAGTCAGGGGAGGAGCACAGCCGCCGCGGCTGGAGGCTCTGCTCCTCCCCTGACTCTTCAGCTCTGTTTAAGAGCCGAGCTGCCCGAGCGCTACCGGCTTCGGGCAGCCCCCTTGCCTCCGGACCCTGCGCCGCCGGAGCCTGGGAGGGGAAGTCCCCGGCCGGCGGCTGGGGTCCGGAAGCAAGGGGGCTGCCTGAAGCCCATAGCGCTCGGGTAGCTCGGCTCTTAAACAGAGCCGAAGAGTCAGGGGAGGAGCAGAGCAGCCGCGGGAGGGGAAGTGCCTGGCCGGCATTTTCCCGGACATGTTCGGCTTTTTGGCAATTCCCCCCGGACGGGGGTTTGATTGCCGAAAAGCCGGACATGTCCGGGAAAAACCGGACGTATGGTAACCCTACCGTTAGCACATATCTACGTCCCTTCGTTTTCAGTTTAAACCAGTTTTTACCAAAAAATTCCTGGGTTTTACAAAAAGTATTATTCATTTTTTTCTGATTTTCACCCTACTTTTGTATCATTCAAATATATAAAAAATAACTTGTTTTATTAAGAAAATATAATACCTTGCATGAGATATATGTATTATGATAATACATTAGTCTGTGTTTATATGCAAAGCTGCCTGTTGAAGTAAGGCTATGTATTAGTTTAGAAGATACACACTATAAACAAACAGGCAGGCACACAAGCTCTGAAGTGCGTGTGCTTCTGAATGTACTGATGAATTTCACGCCCACCACGTACACATTTCAAGCTGTTTGCAGATAACAGTTTAAAGATTTGACACACTAAAATGGGAAGAAAACATATTAGAACATGTATTAGAATATGTTTCAGAACATAAGGAAGTATTCAAAAGTTTTTAAAAAAAATAAAAACAGGAGAAAAGGATGAAGTTGAGTGTATGCGCTGCAAATGGTGTGGCCCAATTATTAAATGTAAATATTTATGGGCTAATAGTTCTAAGTCTACAACAGTAAACTGTTTGTTTATTCAAATGAAAAGTTCTATTTGGGGATTAGAGATATATTGTTTTTTAAACTCAGAGGTGACATTGTGTTTTGAGTTCTGTTTTAGTTCTGCAGCAAACCACACTGATGAACAGAATTCAAAGCATTAATCTACTGAATACTTTTTCCCTCTGTCTTTACATCCACCAATATAAACCCCAATATTTACCCAGAAAAAAATTAATAGTTTTTTGCCCTGATTTTCACCTGTTTTTGTTTTTGCGGTAATAAACACCGATAAATTCCCAGGAAAAATTAAATAAAATAAAAACTGAAAATGAAGGGCCCTACACATATCTCATGGGACCATTAAAGGTGAAGTGGCCCGCTAACACTTCTCCAGTCATAGGGGACAGAGGGAAAAAAAAGCTGGTGGGGTTTTTAGTGATTCTGCTTCAGTTTGCAGTAGCATTAGCAAGCAAGCTTCAGCACTGCTGCACAGCCCAGGCACTGGGATGTGGTGTGGACACCTTGGCCTTCAATGGGTTCTGCATGCTATTGTCTTGATTGTCTCACCAGCAATGTGCAAAAGTGCTGCATCTTTGTCTGCCCACTCGTTACAACCTTTTGCCCCAATGGACAAAATGGCCAACAAGGATGAGAGAGTGTGACTAGTTGTGCATGACCTAGTACCACTTTAAACATCTCTTTGTGCAGGTCTCCTATAGCTCGGCCATCAGACTCAACAGAGACTCCATCACTGAAGGCAAGAGATGAGTTGTGAATGTAATTCTGAATATAGGGAGGCCTGGGATCCTTTGATTTCTTATTTAGTGTTTATATAAAATATTATCTCATCTTTCCAGTAAGACATTGAATTGGAACAAGTTCTAGGGGGGAACTATGTTGTATGGCCTCAGACAATAGAAAGTAGATGGTTATTATTAATTTGAATGACATTAGGTCAGGCACTGTGCAAACTCTTAGGGACAGATGTGAACAAAGGTGACTTCATTGTGATTACTTATGGAGCAACATACTATCCAGAATGAGTAAAGGTATGAGAATCTGGGCCATAGCAAGAGACACTCCCTGCCCCAAAGACCTTTCAGTGGATGTAAACAGTGTAATACCCAGCTTGTGTTTACATCAGCCTTTTTTTCTGAAAAATTTGCTGTTATTGCTAAAGCTGATGCAGTGTTAGCAATGATGGGAACACTAGGCAGGATTCTGGCTGGCTGCTGGCATTTTAAATCACTGCATCCTCTAATCCTGCTCAGTGCAGATTTATATGATATGATGGTGTAGTGGGGCAGCTGCCCTACCCCCATGTGAGTGGGGGCTAGAGTAGGCCAGAGAGGCTGCGCAGGCAGCCGCCAATGAAAAAAGGGCTTACTGGGGGCCAATCAGAGCCAAGATTAGAGACAGCCAATCAGGGCTCGGCTTGGCCCTATATAAAGGATGTCCAGGAAGAGCAGCAGGCAGTCTGTCCCAGACCTTCATGGGGGAAGGTCTGTCTCCAGAGCAGGAGACCAGCACCTTGGACAGAGTAGTGCTGGGCAGGCTCAGGGGGAGTACAGTCGGGCTCTAGCCCAATACCTGCCATACTGAGGGCCCTGAGAGAAAGGGCCTAGAGGGTGTGAGGGGCCAGAGGGGAAGTGGCCCAGGGACAGTTGGACAAGGGGAGAGAAGGAGGGCAGGGAGGCTGCCACTAGAGGGTCCCTGGGTCGGGACCCAGAGTAGCGAGTGGGCCTGGGTCCCCCTTTCCCCTTGTACTGCACCTGGCCATGCAGTAGGGTGGCTGAGACAAACTGCAACTGGCCCTTGAGACAAGGGGCTAGACTTTAGAGGTTGCGGTTGGCCACTGAGGCCAGTGTGAGGACTGCTGAACAGCCCCCTCACCCCCCCGCCCCCCCGAAGGGGGTGAGGATGGACTAAGGGCACTGCCGGAGGGCAGTGGCTCGAAAAGGATGCCGCGAGCTGGTGAGTGACGCGGGCTCAGATGCCAACCGAGGGCAAGACGACAGACGGGACACCACCAGGAAGGGGTGCTCCACTGGACAGAGCTAATTCCCAGAGACAACCAGCAGGAGGCGCCAGGTGGTGAGTCCCAACCCCATCACAAATGGTAAAAGCACCGATATTCACCAGCATCTTGTCTACATGAGGGCTCCCAACTTTGCCATGTACTAGGGAACTTTTAGTGCAGGCCAGTAGCACAGTCCACATGGGTCAGTTAGTGTACAACACCTTAATGTGGAATAAAATTTACACCCCTCTGGTATGGACTAAAGCACTGTGTAGACAAGCCCTAACACTGGGCAGGGACACATAGTTACGTACACTAGCTATATGCACAATTTTCAGGTTTCAAGTCAA
Source organism: Chrysemys picta bellii (assembly GCF_011386835.1). Taxonomy (NCBI): domain Eukaryota; kingdom Metazoa; phylum Chordata; order Testudines; family Emydidae; genus Chrysemys; species Chrysemys picta. Next base: position 65,654,309 of record NC_088792.1, on the reverse strand, counting down.
TTTTTTAATATGGCTTAAATAAACCAGAAATCTCCTTGAGACTGGTAATCCCCTACTGGCCACTTGTGAGTCATTTGGTCTGATTTTCTGCCCTTGCAGTAGATTATTCTGGCAATGGTAGTTTCAGTTTGGTGATTCAAGCCTGTAGTAAAAAGTCTGCCGGCATAGCTATGTCAATTACAAGTATGAAAAATCACACCCGTAACCGGTGTAGCTGTGCCAGCAAAAGCCCCAGGTAGATGCCGTTATATCGGCAAAAAAGTCTTTTGCCAGCTTAGATTATTTCATTCAGGGAATTGGTATAAGCTATACTGGGTAAATGAAGCTGGAATTAGCTGTATCTCCACTAAGCAGTTTTGCTGGTATAGTCTAAGGCATGGTCTACACTTAAAAGTTTTACCAGTATAACTATGTTGGTTGGCAGTGACTTTTTTTTTTTTAAACTGATACAGTTATATTGGTAAATGCCCTAATGTGGACGCAGATATATTGGTATAAAGGTGACTTTTCAATATAGTTATTCCCCTTCCCATACAGGAGTAGCTACAGGAGTATAAAGCACCTGTATACTGCTATATCTGTAGCCACACTAGGGGTTTTGTACCCTTTTAACCATACCAGTGTAGTTAATGCGGTACAACTTTCCAATGTAGACATATAATCACTTCTTTCCTGAAGTGGTTAAAATCTCTTAGAACTTAAGACACTTAAAGAAAAGTGTTTTTCACTTGCAGCAATTGTTCTTCAAGTACTACTTTCAGTATTTACATGTTTTAATGTAATTTATTTTATTCCTCCTTCAGATTTTTATATTCTGTCTCTCATTTTGAATTGGAACTATGCACTACATCTTGCTATAAGGACAGGGATTGCAGACATTTTCCAGATGGAACAGAGGTTGGAAAACATTAAGACTAACTCAGATGACTGTATGAAGTGAGCTACAGAATGTACTTGTGAACTATACAAACTTTCCTATAGGACTATTTTGCTCTTTCATACTCGTATGCTATAAAACAGGGGTGGCCAACCTGTGGCTCTTCAGAAGTTAATATGCGGCTCCTTGTATAGGCCCTAACTCCGAGGCTGGAGCTACAGGCGCCAACTTTCCAATGTGCTCGGGAGGGGGGGGGTGTGATCACAGCTCAACCCCTGGCTCTGCCACAGGCCCCGCCCGCACTCTACCCCTTCCCGCCCCCTCCCCTGAGCCTGTCGTGCCCTTGCTCCTACCCTCCAGAGCCTCCTGCATGCCATGAGACAGCTGATCGGGAGGTGCTGATCAGCAGGACTACAGATGTATTACTGTGGCTCTTTGGCAATGTACATTGGTAAATTCTGGCTCCTTCTCAGGCTAAGATTGGCCACCCCTGCAATAAGAGGACCTGGGCCAAATCATTCCCTCATTACAAAATACAGGGTTCATGGAGGGTACAGTGTTTGTGGAGTGGATCTCCAGGATCTCCTTGATGAGTTTCCTCAACAAGGGGGGTTGGGTGGGGTTTGGATAGCATTCTGCTTTCAAACCTCATGGATTTCGAGGGATCTCCAGGTAAACACACGTGACCAGTTTATCCTACAGCTTTTGCCATTGCTACTATCCTGCACTGGTGGTGAATTGTGCATCCTGTTTTTGCCAGTGTAGACCACACATGCCTATTTGCAACTTTTGGCTGGTGGTTCCAACTTTATATTCTGTTCTTCAGCCACCACCAGCTCAGGCTTTTGGCTAGCTGTGGATGAGTGGGGGCCATTGGCTCAACCTGTATTCCTTCCTTCTCCTGCCAGCCAATCAGGCTGCCCTCAACTCTTTCATGATCTCCAGTGAGAGACTCAGAGGAGGTTGGAGGAAGAGCTCAGAGTAGGAACCACTGACCTATGCCAAGGAAGGGAGCCATGAGCTCATCAGCAAAAGTAGGAGGAGCTGCTGCAGCTGCTAAGTAAGGGGCCCCGCCTAGCCAATGTGGGTTCACAGGCGGGAAATGGTGGTGGGAAGGACTGAGGGGGCTGGAGGGGAAAAAAACTGAGGGTTAGGGGGAAGGACTAAGGCCCAGATGCTCAATGGTATTTAGTCACCTAACTCCCATTAATGTGAGGTAGGTGCTTAAATATCTTGCAGATTTAGGCGTAATAGAGAGGAAGAAGAGGGGGACTTAATGGACTGTAGGGAGGGATAGAAGTGGAGGAGAGGAAATTAATGCAGTTGGAGTTAAGCAGAAGACAACTGTATTTGTGGGCAAGTTTTGCATGGGGAATACTTGCAGCAATATTTAAAGTTTGCATAAAGGAAGCAACTGTTCTTCAAATATCACTATTTTTGTCAGACTTTTTGTACCAATGACAGATTTTGTATAGACACAACTGCCTAAAACAGTGTCTACACAAAGATTTTTGTGACATTCTCTCATAAGTGTAGCCCCAGCAGTCATAGAAATGCTGTAGACCAGCTGGTGGTGTTTTTAACCACCCCTTTTCCAACCCACTATGTGAAGGGCTTGTCTACATGGGGAAATTGACCAGCAAAGCTATAGCAGAATAATTATAATTACTCCACTCAGAGTGACCTGAAGAAGAGCTCTGTGTAAGCTCAAAAGCTTGTCTCTTTCACTAGCTGAAGTTGGTTCAATAAAATATTTTACCTCACCCACCTTGTCTCTCTACTATACTGGGACAAGCACAGCTACAACAACACTGCATCTACTCAGAGTGGTTATTCTGGAAAAGGTCACTTTTATTCAGGAATAAAATAATATCAGCAAAGATATCACTATGCTGGTCATTTTCCCCATGTAGAAAAGGCCTAAGTATCACAGTGGTTAAAATGTCACTGTTGTCAGGTGTGATGGCTGGGTGCTGAGTGGTGTTGGTGGAGGTCAGACTCAATGATCTGTTGGTCCCTTCTAGCCTTCAACTCTGACTCATTAGCACCTTGCCTGTACTGTCATTGTCCCTTCAATTGTGTTTTATCAGCGTGAATCCCATTCACCTGAAAAATGCCACATTGGTGCCTGGTTGATCACTTTACAGGATCTCGCTCATATGCACCAGTTCGTATATGGGCAAGCTGTACTTTTGACCTTGCCCTCAATAACAAACACACACAGAATAACATATATTAAATAAAAACCAAAATGAAAAAAACTCTCCTGTAAAATTTTGCCCTTGAAGAGAGAGAGGGAATCATATATGACAAATATTAATCTATTGTTCTGTTTTTGTACCGTGCCTAGCACAATAGGGTCTTGCTCCGAGACTCTGACTCCTAGGCACTATAGTAAGTAATACAAAAAAAAAAATAGTAGTCACACTGCTTAATGCATTTCTGGAAAGCCTGCAGATATGGTCATCAGTGGTATAAGAATCTGAATAGAAAAGAATGTAGTAGTTTGTTTAACTCAAAGGAAACCTTGTCAAATGCTTTTTATTATTTATTACTGTTCAATAGCTGAAAACACTTTCCCTCACCAATTTTGTCCTTTGCGTTTGGCAAATAGTGATTTATGTTGTTTTGTTTTTAGTTAAACAAGCAGGACACATTTGGTTTATTCCATGTGTCCTACTAATATATATATTTTTATCCTATTTTCAGACATATACAAAAATAGAAGGAAGGAACTGAAAGCAGTTGGATAATATTGCTAACCACAAAGTAACTAATTCCATCAAACTGTTCTGATAGATAATCTCATATCTAAAATTGCCAGAGGCATGAAGCTGTTGGCCTTGGTTTGTCCTTGTGTGCGTTTGTGACTGGGGGAGGGTTTTGAATAGGACAGAGGACAAACAAGTTTTTAAGATTCACAGTCACTAGGAATTCTAATGACACAAATGCACCTGACTCAAATTACTTTTTCAAGTGAAACATCATGTATGTTTAAACAGTAACCCAAAACTTGCAGTCTTAAAGCTGACCTGGTTTAGAAATAAAAGTGTTTGTGTGTTTGTGGCCTGTTTTGTTTGCCTTATTTTTTTTAAGAGCATGAAAGGGGGGGTTGTTTTGGTTTTTAAAATCTGCTTGGTTTTATTACATTAAGAATTGTGATCTTATGTACCCTATTATTCTTGGATTATTCCATGGAAGTCTTGATAACTAGTAGGAATATGAACCACTACTTTGAAGAGAAGAAACTGAGCAATGGAGAGAGGAAAGATTGTTTAATGAAAAAATGGGTGATCACAAAATCAAGTTAACTCAAACAGCAGACAAACACTTTGGGAAAGATTCAATATCCCTACCTCCTCCACTGAGAGCTATGAAAGCTCCAACTCCAGCTCTCTGGTACTCCACAGAGCTCTCCAGCAAAGAGGGAAGATGAGCGATGATATTCTCTGTTTGTTTTTGCAGATCACTTTTAACAAAACCACACACACAAATACTGAGTTGAATTGTATAGATTTCTTGGTTCAAAAGTTGTGACCATAGTTTGTTAAAGTGGTGGCTTCGGTGTGGTCAATTCAGTGCCATAAAAGGTGGTGTGGAGGATGCAGGACATAAACTCATGTTGTAACTGACTGGCTGTTGAGTTGGCAGTAGCGTCCTTAATCCTCCAACAGGGTCTGGATGCCCCCCTACTTCTCCAATCCCCAGTGTGAGGGAGCATGACCCTAAACCCTAGAGCCAGCCCCAGCTCCGAGACCCCTGGAGGCCCTGTGCAGTTCTAGCACTGCCAGGTTTATCCTTATCCCAGTCCTGCATCCAGCACAAAGCATAAGACTCTGCCCAGCCCCGTTCACTGAGGCCTTCCCATAATTGGGGAATGGGGCTTAAGGAAATGGTAGGCAGCAGCAGGGGAGGGTTTGGATGTGGAAATGGGGGGCTTTAGGGAGTGGAGAAAAGGGGTGGGGGAGGGTTTTGGCAGGGCGATGTTTTACTGGGGGCATTTACTGGGAGGGTTGTGCAACAGGAGACTGTGGCAGGAGGAGGGTTTGGATCATGAGCAGCACATAGCATAGGCTGGGGAAGGCTGTGCTCCCCAAACAGCCCCACGTGGCTCCGCCCATGTTCCACCCCAAGGCCCCCTCCTGCTGGCCTCTAGTTGCCCCAAACCGCAGCCCAGGCAGGCTGCCTCCTCTTCCAGGAACCTTACTGGGTGGAGCTGGGGCTACGACTTGGGGTGGCGCTGTGGCCACACCACCTGGCACTCTGGGGGGGGGAGGGGCGCATCACCCACCCACCTGGCGCTCCAGGGTTGGAGGTGCTCAGGTGGCCCAGGGCTGGGGGGACGCCTGGTGGCTGGAGGGCGGGGGGAGGAGCCTTCTGGGCTTCGGCAGGGGAAGAGGGGGCAAGGGGAGCAGGGCCTCAGATGGAACAGGTGAGCCGAGGTGGGGACTAGTCCTCCCCGTGCCCAGGGTTCACACACCACCCATGATTTGGGTTTATCTGGGGCCTGGGAGGGAGTTGGGGTGTGTAGAATAAATATGAAATTAAAGAATTAGAGTTAGCTTAAGTTCGGTTAAGGAAATATATATGTATTGTAAAGAAAGGCCTTGACTAGCAAGTAGAAGGAAGGTCTTGAAAATAACAAGTGTAAGGCCAGAAGGAATAAAATAGGGAGGATGTCAGGTTCAAAGAGGAAGTTTCTAAAAGAAGGCCTCTGACCAATAGAGGTAACTGCAGATGATTTTAAATAAACAAAGAGAATCCGTCTTAAAATGAGCCACCATGCATAGGCACCGACTAGGAGGGTGCTTTGAGGCTGGAGCACCCACGTGGAAAAAATGGTGGGTGCTGAGCACCCACTGGCAGCACCATATCCCCCCTCTCCGAGTGCCTCCTGCCTGCCGGCAGCCCTGCCGATCAGTGCCTTCCCCTCCATCCCCATGCCTCCTGCCCACCGCAATTAACTGTTTCGTGGCATGCAAGAGGCTCGGGGGGGGGGGGAGGGAGGAGCAAGGATGCGGTGCGCTTGGGGGGGGGCGGAAGGGAGTGGGGACTTGGGAGAAGGGGTAGAGTGGGGCAGAGCCAGAGGTCAAGCACTCCCCGGCAGATTGGAAAGTCAGCGCCTGTGCCCACATGGACCTTCCCAACCCCCACACCAGCGTTAAAGCCAATGTGAACCCACATGCAATGGAAAAACAAACAGCAAGAAGGAGGGGAGGAAAGGCCTTGGGAAGAAAGGAGATTGTAAATCTTATCTGGATTAAGACTGGAAATAAAGGCGAACTCAAATTGTTTTTTAGCTGAGGTCAGAATGACATGACTTGTTTGCTGAAGAGTGTAAAAAAGTAAACTCCTAGAGGCTTCATTGCTAATATTTGCCTGATCACACTGGGGCCAACAAATATGGGTCTAAGCACCCCGGGGTTAGCCCATGTGTAAGTATCTTGATAAAATGCTTATAAATGTTTTGTAACATGTAGTAAATTGCTTATTGTTTAAGCTTTTTAGGGATGTTTAGAACAATTGTATAAGTCCTTTACATTAAAAGAACAGGAGTACTTGTGGCACCTTAGAGACTAACCAATTTATTAGAGCATAAGCTTTCGTGGACTACAGCCCACTTCTTCGGATGCATACAGAGCAGTATGCATCCGAAGAAGTGGGCTGTAGTCCACGAAAGCTTATGCTCTAATAAATTGGTTAGTCTCTAAGGTGCCACAAGTACTCCTGTTCTTTTTGCGGATACAGACTAACACGGCTGCTACTCTGAAACCTGTCCTTTACATTAGTGTTTGGTGGTTCCCCATATTAATAATTTCAAATATTAATAATTCCAACTGGGTGTGTTTATTTGGGGATGAGGTAGCAGGGGGCTGGATGGGTTTAAACAGGAGCTGGGAGTTGTGTGGGGCTGTGGGAAGAGGGTTGAGACAAGGTGGGTGGGAACTGTGGGAAGGGTGGGTGCAGGGTTGGGTGGGAAGCTGTGGGAGGGGCTGGGAGCCACAGGGAGCTGTGTGTTGGTACTGGTGGCCACAGCTGGCTATGGCAGTGCCTGGCTCCCTCCTCCACAGACATTCCCCCTCTCCTCTCCTCCATCTACCTCATTTGCTCACTTGATGGCCCCAACCCCAACTTCACTTGAAAGCACCTGGGAAGGATGTATTGCTGGCCTGCTGGACCAGGGATGGGGCTGGCTTGCTGGGAGCTGTCTGCTCTCAGGACAGCCTCTGTCCATAGCTCCATATTGGGCCCTGCAGACTCACCTCGCTGCCCGTCACCAGGCTCCAGTAACTCTCCCCCCTCATCTTGCTGCTGGGCAGCTAGGAGACTCAGTGCCAAACCGGCCCCAATGCTGCGAGCGGCAGGGCTTTGCCTCCTGAGCTGGCCTGTGCGTGCGGGTGGTAAGGTAGCTCAGATTGGCATGGGGCTGAGATCCCTCTAGCCCTAGCTATCTGCCACCTATGAGGAGCTCCCTGGAGAATTATGATGAAGGGGCAGTCAGGCCTAATTTGAGTGAGTGCTGTTGCAAAAAAGTTGCAGTGTGTGTTGAAAGTTGTGGTTTCCACAACAATATCGTGGCCAGTGATTTTCTTACAGTCTTATTTATCTATCAGTCACAAATATAAGTAAACAAACAGCAAGTGAAAATGATAAAGCTATAAAATATATTCACTTCAATTCAATTTTCACTTTTGTGACAATAACAAAGCCAGACTATTATCATGTAAAATAATGTCTGTTAATCAAATTTGTGTGGTTTAGGTGATATTTAATTTGTCCAGAAGTTTCTTATTACATCACCAAATAAATAGCTTCTACGTTCGTATTGTGCAGAACTTTAGATCAGTGCTTTGGCTATTTTTGTTCAAAAAAAAAGGACAGGAGCTCCTCCTCTACCTCCCAGTCCTCCTTCCTCCCTATGGCCCCAGCCCCCACTGGTTCTCCTACCTCTGGTTCCCTGTAGTAGACATCCAATAGTCCAAGGACAGGGAGAATAGGCAGCTGGGCCTATTCCCTACTGGGCTCTTCATGGGCCATCTTCTTGGTGGGAGTGTTAGGAAAGATATGAACTCAGTCCATATTCCCTTACTAAACAAACATTGAACAACAGGATTTCTTGAGGATACAGTTTCACATGGAGTGACTGAAAGTGGCATTCCAATGAACTGGCGTCTCAGCAGAGGAAAACATGCATGGATCTTGAAGATAATATGAGAGAGTGGTGCATCATTTGCCTCACACCACAGTCCTGATGTCTTCAGGGATAGTCAGAGTAAGAAAGAATAAGAACAAGCCACCAGCAGTCTGGTGTTCTGTCAGGGAGCCCAAAGGCCCATGCTACCACATGCAGGGCTGGCGCTTCCACTAGGTGACCCTAGGCAGTCGCCTAGGGCGGCAGGATTTGGGGGGCAGCATTTTGCCGCTCTCGGTGGAAATTTGGCGGCGGGTCCTTCACTTGCTCCGGGACCTGCCACCGAAGTGCCCCGAAGACACGGAGCGGAAGGACCCCTGCCGCCGAATGCTCAGAGGAGGAGCCTAGGGCGGCAAAAACCCTGGCGCTGCTCCTGACCACATGTATTTGTCCTTTGTTTCCTTTTTTCCTTTAAGGCAGTGGAGCCAATGGAATTTGAAGAAAATTCTGCTGAGATGTTGCCCTCAATCTGCAGAATTTTGTGATGATTAATCTTACCTCACAAACCTTCACAAAAGAGCTGCTTTTGTTTTACAGATGCATTTCTAAATGAAGATCTCTTCAACATGGCGGGTTACCCCGATTTTCCACTACAGGGTTTCTTGCACTTTCTCTGGAACTGGACACTGTCAGAGACAGGATACTGGGCTAGATGGACAACTGGTCTGATCTAATATGGCACTTCTTACCACCCTATGTTATCCACCTCACTAGTGCCTAGCTAAGTACTGTTGCTAAGACAAGCTTTCACTGTCCCGGGACAGAAAACTCAGGTGGGTGTCAGAGTCTCCAGGATTATTGTGGAGAGAACACACGGGGAGCCTAGAGTAGGGAACAGACGTCGGGGGAAAGTTTTTCTGAGGCGAGATCCAAGAAAACAGGAAGACTTGTTGAGGTGATATGCTCATCCCAGACTCAGTGTGATTCCTGGGAGGGGTGGAATTGAGAAGAACATGCAGGCTTACTGACCAGGTTGCTGTGGGAAGCTGTAACTGGGACAGAGAGACAGGAAATGCTGGAGCTGGGAAAGCACCAAGGAAAGCAGAGATGTCAGTTATGGAGGGGAGTTTGGGGCAAGGCCAGAGCCTGGAGCTATTGGGCAGAACCTCGAGCCATTGGGCAGAATCTCAACAAAGTTTGTCAGATAAAATGGCTGCATTACTACATGGATTGGGGAAAAGGCTGGTATCCATCACAACCTAGGAGAGTATAGTTGTTCTACTGGTAAAAAGGAAAAAAATTCCATGGGTGCATTGGCAGGCAAACTGTCCCTTTCCCACACCAGCATGGAGACACAGAACATTTCTGATTTAGGGAACACAAGAATCAAGAGTCCATTCTAAGAAAATCATAGGGGGAGGGCATAAAGCAAAGCACCTTTAAATGTGCCATTAATGTTGATTTTTATTATTAGTTTATTCATTATATATAGCAGGGGTTCTCAAACTGGGGGTCGTGACCCCCCAAGAGGGTCACAAGGTTATTACATGGGGGATCACGAGCTGTCAGCCTCCACCCCAAACCCCGCTTTACCTCCAGCATTTATAATAGTGTTAAATATAAAAAAAGTGTTTTTAATTTATAAGGGGGGGGTCACACATATAGACTTGCTGTGTGTAAGGGGTCACCAATACAAAAGTTTGAGAACCACTGATATATAGCTCCATAAGGGCTTGTCTTCGCTAGATTTTTTTATCTTGAGTTAATGGATTGTCAAGTAATTTGAGTATATAACAAAGTTTGTAAAGGCTAGAGTGGATACTCCCCACATAGTCCAGGCTATTGTTCTTTAGACTGGGGTAAAGATGTGTTTACCCTACATATGTATGATTTACAATATAAATAAGAACAGATCACCTGCTCTGAGGAGCATGTTTGTTTCTACACTCAATTTTTGTACTGCTATAGCTATTTTAGTTACGGGTGTGATTTTTTTACCCAAATAGTTGCACTGGTACAATCCCAAACGTGGATGGAGTTATTCTAGAAAAAGGTGTTTTGGACTGGTACAGTTTATTTTCTTTCCCTGATGGGCATAATATACACAAGCATAAGACCCCTTTACACCAATAGGAGTACTTGTGGCACTTTAGAGACTAACAAATTTATTAGAGCATAAGCTTTCGTGGACTACAGCCCACTTCTTCGGATGCATATAGAGTGGAATAAATATTGAGGAGATATATATACACACATACAGAGAGCATGAACAGGTGGGAGTTGTCTTACCAACTCTGAGAGGCCAATTAAGTAAGAGAAAAAAAAAACTTTTGAAGTGATAATCAAGCTAGCCCAGTACAGACAGTTTGATAAGAAGTGTGAGAATACTTACAAGGGGAGATAGATTCAATGTTTGTAATGGCTCATTCACCTCCTACAAGACAGGCCCAACAAAGAAAATAACAGACCACTAGCTGTCACCTTCAGACCCCAACTAAAACCTCTCCAGCGCATCATTAGAGATCTACAACCTATCCTGAAAGATGTTGGGAGACAGACCTGTCCTCGCTTACAGACAACCCCCCAACCTAAAGCAAATACTCACCAGCAACCACACATCACTGAACAAAACCACTGACCCAGGAACCTAGCCTTGTAACAAAGCCCGATGCCAACTCTGTCCACATATCTATTCAAGTGACATCATCATAGGACCTAATCACATCAGCCATACCATCAGGGGCTCATTCACCTGCACATCTACCAATGTGATATATGCCATCATGTGCCAGCAATGCCCCTCTGCCATGTACATTGGCCAAACCGGACAGTCTCTACGCAAAAGAATTAATGGACACAAATCTGACATCAGGAATCATAATACTCAAAAATCAGTGGGAGAACACTTTAACCTGTCTGGTCTTTCAATGTCAGACCTGCGGGTGGCTGTCTTACAACAGAAAAACTTCAAAAACAGACTCCAAGGAGAGACTGCTGAGCTGGAATTGATATGCAAACTAGACACAATCAACTGAGGATTGAATAAGGACTGGGAATGGCTGAGCCATTACAAACATTGAATCTATCTCCCCTTGTAAGTATTCTCACACTTCTTATCAAACTGTCTGTACTGGGTTATCTTGATTATCACTTCAAACGTTTTTTTTCTCTCTTACTTAATTGGCCTCTTAAAGTTGGTAAGACAACTCCCACCTGTTCATGCTCTCTGTATGTGTGTATATATATCTCCTCAATATTTATTCCACTCTATATGCATCCGAAGAAGTGGGCTGTAGTCCACGAAAGCTTATGCTCTAATAAATTTGTTAGTCTCTAAGGTGCCACAAGTACTCCTGTTCTTTTTGCGGATACAGACTAACACGGCTGCTACTCTGAAACTTTACACCAATATAATTGCCTCCACATTAGAGGAGTTGTACCACATTATCTATACACATATAGTTAAAGTGTTACAACTTGTGTATGTAGACAAGCTTTTTGGCTGCTGAATTTAACATTAACATTTAAATGGCTGTAGTTAAATGATATTAACACCTCACTTACGATATTAACACCTCAAGGGGGTAGGCATCCAGGGGAGTATAGTTCATTCTGATTCACCTGACTTGTTTTAGCAGAGAGCAGGAGGCAAGCTGAAATGTCCTAAGCTGTTATTGGGAACTACCTCTTTTTAGAATCCTCTCAGCAGCACATTTCAAGTTCCCTTCACAGTGGTCTTGGCTTCGTAACAGGTCATCTGCATCAGAAACAGCACAGTATGTATTTTAATGCCACAAACCTGCTATTGTCAGATAAACTGCACCATCAGTACTGTCCATGTATCACGTACATCTTAGAAAAATGATTCCATATTCTCCTGTCCCACAGAGGCTATTGCAGAGAACTAGGACTGTTCTTAAAGAATAATTTTAATGATTAGTTTTTACTTAATCTCTGGCTTTTATGGCACAAGGCCACACAGCATTTATGAAAATATGTAATAGGATTTTTCCTCACATAAATGTTTGCATGGCCATTTTATAAGTGCAATAACATTTTAGGGCATGTGTGATGCTGGACTATTGCCTCTTCTTGGTAGTGATGGGACTAAACTTTTTGAGCCTAATTGCCTAAGGTGCAGCAATATCTCATCATCACATGAATCATTACAAAGCCAGGAATTGTATTGTCTGATATCCTCTGATATGAAGATTCACATCAAAGGAGGTGGTGTGCTTTGCATTGCTATGATAAACACAGACTGTTGCTTTGTCTGCTATAAATTACTTGCTTAGAGGCTTGTTTGATATTGTCTTAGCTGGCCAAAGACTTTCAGGCCAAGGAATATTTTAGGTGTGTAAATATCCCTTAGTTATCCATTCTTTAAGACAGTTCATTGATTCATCACTTTCAAAATATGGTTTGATTTACCTATTTCAGATTACAAATCCCAACACTCTACAGCCATGTCTTCATTACATCTTCTAGGGGAAAAAAATATTTGGCAGCACTAATTAAATCCCTAGAGTAAAAAAGGCTCTGGCAGTTTTAGGGCATTTTAAACCATCTGGTAACCACCAATGCCAATATTAGTGCAGCCAAACTAGAGGGGGTGCTGATGGGAATATTTTTGAGTAGACAAAACCTATTGGATTCTCAGCCTGAAGAATTACTGGGGTTGTTTTGTTTTATTGGAGCCAGTGTTAAAATTCTATTAGAGACAAGGCACAGATAGTTTTTACCTTGATGTAGCTAGGTGGATAAGGGTTACAGTGTCAACCTCACTTAGCTACCTCAAAGGGTACGTCTACTCTTACCGGAGGGTCTGGCGGCAGGCAATCGATGTTCTGGGATCGATCCCGGAAGTGCTCGCCGTCGACGCCGGTACTCCAGCTCGGCGAGAGGAGTACGCGGCATCGATGGGGGAGCCTCCCTGCCGCGTCTGGACCCGCGGTAAGTTCGGACTAAGGTACTTCGAATTCAGCTACGTTATTAACGTAGCTGAATTTGCGTACCTTAGTCCAAAGTGGGGACTTAGTGGGGACCAGGCCAAAGTAACAACTGTGTCTTGTCTCCACTAGGATTTTACAGGGAGACAGCTAACTCATGTCAGTTATAACAAGGCTGCATACTTCCTGGTTTGCCCACTGCCTTCTTTAACAGGATCCTTTTCTGACTCTTGGACACACACCAGGGTAACATCCTCCAGCATAAGGACAGCCTGGAGATGAGCACATGCAATTACTAATCTGTCCCTTGGGAACCCATATACACTTCCCAGGGCACCCACCAGGACTGAGAGTCACCTGCCTCCAGCAGGTGAGGAGGGAGTCTTGCCTGTGCCGGAAGTTAGCTCCCTAACACAATTAGCCTGTCAGCCACTCAAGCAAGCACTCTCCTCTGAGCTATACCAGCCCTGCCTGTCTTTGCTAGGGTGACCAGATGTCCCGATTTTATAGGGACAGTCCTGATTTTTGGGTCTTTTTCTTATATAGGCTCCTATTACCCCCCACCCACTGACCCGATTTTTCACATTTGCTGTCTGGTCTTTGCCCTGCAGGGTGACAACAGATGCACCCTAGCCCCCTAATCTCTTCAAAGTATCCCCCCGTGGTATCAAGCCCCTGATCACTGGATACCCCTTAGAAGTCCCAGATCCTCTGTTCCCAAAGGAATAGTATCCTCCAGTTTAAAGTTTCATCTTAGCCCCCAACTCCTGTATCGCACACAGCACTTGAGTTCAATTATAGTAAAACAAAATGAAATTTAAGAAAGAGTGGACATTCAGATAGAAACAACTCTGAGTGATGGGAAAACAATGATACAACAAAATCATAAAACACAAACTAGGACCTTTACTTATTAATAGCTACCTTTCCTATCTAATGGCGTCTCACTCCAAAGTTCAGTCTTTTGCAGCACTTGCAAGCCCCAAGGAACTAGGAGGACCCAGTTTTTCATGGAGCACCCCCACTCATCAGGGTACCTGCTCAGAGAACAGATCCAGAACAGAGTGAATTTCTCCACTCTGTGATATACTGAATCAGTCTTTTGTCTTTTTTCACAGATCCACTCCCTGTCCTAGCTTTCCTGTTCTTTTCCAAATGGTTTTAATGTTTATAGTTTGTGTTTGATGGTTTTCTATTGACTTCTCTGGGTTGGTGCAAAGGTAGACAATTGGACAATACATTATATAATCAGCTAGCCAAGGAGGGCCGACAACTCCTTTCTGCTTGAATGGGCCCATTACCAAGACATATTATTTCCCGCTGACGCACTTTCACTCCAAGATAAGAGCATAATTCTTAATATAATTGCATAATTCCTTAAATATTACCCATAAACACATCTCACAATGATTATGAATATCTTTAAGTTACAAGCTTTCAGTAGAGACCTCACATACTATCCTTTATAGATAAATCCCATAAAAGCAGTGTATTAGTTGTAGTGAGTTTGTCAGGCCTGAGACAGGAGCAGCTTGCAAAGAACAATGAATTCTTCTGTTGACCTAGCTACCACCTCTCAGACAGATGGATTAACTACAGCAATGGAAAAGCCCCTTCCGTCAATGTATCAGTATAGCTGCAGGTCCGAAGCTATGCCTCTGTAGCTGCTGTGGTATAGACATGGCCTAGGAAGAGCAGAAGGAAAAGGAATTCCAGCACGGAGAAAAAAGCAACATATTTTCATTCTTGCCACGAACACTAATATTGGGACAATAGCTAATAATGTAAGGTTTCTCTCTTCTCCTGGCATCTGATGTACCACAGACCTCACAGAGAGAGGCATTAGCAGTTGCTGAACACCTGGCAAAGAGAAAGAGGATGAAGGACGTGTTTGCTGACCTTGTGACAGCATCCTAGCAGAGGGCCAAAAAGACAGAAGAGTGGAGGGAAGGTTTCATGCTCTGGAATAAGAGTAGGGCGCCATCAAGGAAATATATGGACAGAAAAAGGGTCATTCAGGAAAAGATGCTGGGCGGCATGCTGCAGAAGCTAGACCAACTTACTAGAGAACACTGTTGCACTTTGCTCATTGCAACCTAGCCGTGTTCTGCAGCCGGTTGAGAGCCCTCTTTAAATCCTCCAGCTACAAAGGGCAGGTCCTTCCATGCTATTTCATCCCCCAAGACAAGGAGAACAACCACAAGCCCACCTCTGTCCCCCCTACTCTCACAGATGTTGTGGAAAACATAGCAAGCAGCTATAACCATTTCAGATTACTTATTATTTCTACTTAATATTTACATCACAGTAGCTCTGAGAGGCCCCAGTCAAGACTAGGATCCCACTGTGCTAGCTAATGCACAAATCCATACAAAGACAGTCTCTGAGACATCTTCTCCATCTCGAAATTATATGCAACTTAATTTGTATTCACAGCTGCTTCGTAGCATAGCTCTTATCATCCAGACTTCTCAGAATGGTTCTTATAAAAGTTGGCACTTGTGAGAAGACAGAAAACAAATGTCTCAGACGGAGAATGTGGTTTGGCTTATTCCCACTTCCTCTCTCAGCAAGCCCTGTGGTAGTCCACTGATCAAGGACTAGTCACAGTTACTCACAGACAGCACCTGAACTCTTCTAAAAGGCCCAGATAACCCATTAGCAAGTATTGTGGCCACAGGTGAGTTTGATCATCTGCTATGTGCTTGCTGAAGGATACTTTAGAGCAGCGATACTCAAACTGAGGCTTGGGAGCCGCAAGTGGCTCTTTAATGTGTCTCCTGCAGCTCTTTGCAGCACATGATATTAAAACACTGCGATTATTAACTAATCTAAGATATTAACCAATCAGGATGCTTTTACTATGTTATTAACCAATTGTAGTTGATCATAATAATACCTGGTCAGTTATTTTGCTGTGAGAAAAAATAGATATAGTAAATGAAACAATGAATTCACACTACTGTGGCTCTTTTGGGTAATGTTGATGGCTAAGTTGGCTCCTGAGCCCCTGAAGTATGAGTATCACTGCTTTAGAGCAAATGTTGAGCATAGCCAACTGGCACCTAGTTTAATTTGAACTTTGACCACCGCAACCATGACTAAAGCCTGGGCTACACTCAATAATTAGTTGCACCCAGCTACATCACCCAGGGGTGTGATAAATACACATCCCTGAGTAGGGGTGAAAGTAACTGAGGACACTTACCAGTACGGGTGGGTGGCTCTGGCCCCCGGAAGGGAAGGGGCCTCGGCTGGAAGGGGCGGGGCTGGAGGTCAGCATCCCCCAGCCAGCCCTTGGCCCGCGCTGCCCGGGGCTCCCGCCCGTCAGCGGCTGGGGGGGGGCAAAAGGGGCAGGGACGTTAAAGCACCGCAGGGTCCTTTGCCGCAGCAGCACTTTAACGTTGCTGCGCTCCCCCCCCGTCGGCAGCCGTGGCAAAGGACCATCCCTTCCATCAGGGCCGCTGACAGGGGAGGCAAAAGGGAGAGGTACATTAAAGCACAGCAGCGCTTTAATGTAGGCTGGGTATGGGCTGGTGCGGGTTCTTACTAGTATGGAAAACCGGCCCTCTTTCACCCCTGTCCCTGAGTGATGTAGTTAAGCCGACCTAACCCCTGCTGTAAACAGTGCTAGGTTGACAGTGTAGCGTTGTAAGTGTAGACAAGCCATTACTATTAGTTCAGAAACATTGACACTTTGCAGACAATTAAAAGATGTTCAGTCCTTCCCAAGAGAAGCTTACAATGTAAACCAGATATCACCACAGCAAGAGATGACAAAGTGGCAAGAAGTGAGAGCATAGGTCAAGGGTTACAATAACTAAAGATGTATGTACAGTTATGCAATGCATTTAAAAAAAAATTAAAATATGTTGGGACTCTGGGCAGAATGACATCAAAGTGGAGGTTAAGGATAGGATGGCAGGTGGAGAAAGTGCATTTGAGAAGGGATACCAAGGAGGAGTCTGAGATTGTTTGGTGCAATGTACAGATTATGCAACACAATTAATCCAATTGTACTGGGCAAAAAGAGGAATGTTTTCTTTTCCCATTTTCTTTTTTCCAGATCTTCTGTGCTAGTCC
This sequence comes from Chrysemys picta bellii, assembly GCF_011386835.1. Taxonomy (NCBI): domain Eukaryota; kingdom Metazoa; phylum Chordata; order Testudines; family Emydidae; genus Chrysemys; species Chrysemys picta. Next base: position 65,637,268 of record NC_088792.1, on the reverse strand, counting down.
GCATGCTTGAATATAGCTCCTCCCTGATAGAAGGTGGAGATAGTCCATTGAGACCTTTTGGTGATGTCAATCCCTGTATAGAAGGGGGTTACTGACTCCCATAGTTCAAAGTGTTGTTCACTAAGCAAAATGTATTGTACAGCTTTGAGACCTTGAAACTCTGACTTGAAATCTTAAAAACAAACAGAAATTTAATAAACACAGTCTACGCTAGCATAGATTTCTTGGGAAAAAAATTAACAGAAAGGCAAATTTCCCTCTCTTCAGTTGTTTCGGCAAACCTAGACACTTCTGACCTCCCAAAACAGTGCAGTGCCATAAATTTGAGAGAAGCACTTTATTTTTAAAAAATGCATGGAGTGATGCATGAATATTAACCCATGGTGTTTAGAAACAATTATTCGTGGTGGCTGCCTCGCATCTCTCCAGTAATGATGCACACAACGTTGCCACCCAGACAGAGCCAACTTTCACACACTTGGACTTTGAAAGCATCAGGACTTGTTTGCTTGAGCTGAAAAGTAGTTTCCTTGACAAGGAGCTTTATCCAGTTGTAGAGAACGGATCTGGACTCTGTGCAGTCCTACAGCCCTTTCAGGAGATTCATAGCACTCTTGTAAGAATCAGATAGCCATACTATATCCTGGTTTAGGTGAAAGGATGATGTTACCTTCTGTATAAAGCATAGCACCATTCTAACAATGGCCTTACCTTGGAAAAAAGATCAGGTGTAGTTATTCACAGGCAGGGCTTGAAGCGCTCTACTCTCCTAGCAAAACATATAATGCTTAGACCTCACCTTGTTTTTTGTGTGTGTGTGTGTGTGTGTGTGTGTGTGGGGGGGGGGGGGGGTTATTTAAATAAATACCTTCCTGACCCTGCCAGCAGGTAGGAGATCTTGGGGGACAACTACTGCACTGGTGGGGTGTAAAATAAACTTTATTAAGAAAATGCAAAAACAGGAAAATTTAATAGTGAGGGGTATGGGGTTTGTTAAGGTAGACAATTGGGGAAGGGTTTCTTTTAGTAAATAGGATAGGGGGGTTCAATAGTGGGGTACAATACAGTTGGTAACCAATTAACACTGAAGTATAAATGTAACAGGTAGCTAACAGTTTCTATGTAAAGGGTGTGTCACAGCAGCATATAACCAACTAACAGTTATGTGTAAAATGTGTTAAATAACCAACAACTGTAGGTAAAAATGTGTCAGAGTGGTGTAAATGTAAAATGTGAGTGGTGTTAGAGAGAAAAAGGATAACCAATGGGGTTTTATGCTAGACTTCAGTAATACAATTGAGGTCTGGCAGCAGTAGGAGCAGGGTGTGCACGTGGGGGAAGAGATTGAGAGAGAGAGAGAGAGCGCACACAGGCTGCAAGTTTAAACAGCAGAGAGACAATTATACAGAACACAGCAAAATCTTATCTATGATTTAACTTAACCAAGACTACACAAATTAGCAAGTAATAAAACACAATGCAACAATTCTTTAAGCCTAACTTACAGAGTACAATGCAAGCAATTTTCTAAACCTAACTTAAACACAACTATGCAAAATGAAATTACAATTTATCTAGACTAAAGGCTAAATCTAACCTAATGGGTGCACCTTATACTAGGGGTAGTTCCAGAGGGCAGAGTGGTGTGTGCCCAGGATACAGCTTCAAGGGGGGGGGGGGTGTTTAACTAGTGGTGGCTGCAAGCAGGCTTATTTCTAGCAGCAAAGGCGCTGCGGAGCTAGAAGAAGATTACAGATACAGACAAAGGAGTTAGCTTGGGTCTGCCTGCTGGGGAAAGAAAGCCAGCAGCTAGAACAAGGGGAGTGTGCAAGAGGTTTTTCCTTATCAATCCCCAAAGCAGCAGCAGGAACAGCAGTTTCAGCATCAGAGGACGCAGAGAGGACTCGATTCGCTTACAATAATCAGGAGGTCTCCAGGCACAAATTCGTTGTTCATGGGAGGGGAGTTTAAAAATGGGGGTACGCTCAAAAACAAATGAGAGCAGGGAGAGGGCCCCCCAAAGACCCCTAGCTGATCAGACCAGGTGGCAAAGCAAGGACCTTCTCCGGGGGTCTGATCAGAAAATGTCTGGTTTTAAGGCAGGGCCGGCTCTGGCTTTTTTGCTGCCCCAGGCAAAAAAGCCTCCGGCCGCACCCCCCCCCCCAAGCGCGGCAGGAGCCCCAGGGGGAGGGCGGAGTGCCCAGCCAGGGCTCCGCTCTCCCCGGCGGCCAGAGCACCGGGGGGAGGGCGGCGAGCCTGGCCGTGGCCCCGCTCTCCCCGGCGGCCAGAGCCGGAGCACCGCACCGCGCCACCCCCCTCCAGGTGCCGCCCCAAGCACAAACTTGGTGGGCTGGTGCCTGGAGCCGGCCCTGTTTTAAGGGCAAACTCAGGCAGTTTCCCACCAGTAACTTTGATTGGTTCCCCTTAATCCAGGGGAGGAGAGAAGGCAGGGAAAACTGCAGGTAGGCACAGGACATGTCTGGGCAAGTTCTGAGTCACAGGTATGACTCATATGCTCAGCTATGTGACCACTTTAGGTCTTGCATACCTGGGCAGAGCACCCTACACCGAGCCGGGTCCGAACAAAGAAGCTAGACAAAGGAGCGAAAAAGCCCCCACCTCCCTGAGCAGAGCAATGGCTCCAGTCAGTCTGCACAAGCCATTTCCATGAGCAGGGCCAGGCTGTGAGTTTGGTCAGTTCCATGGCCGGGGGGAGTTGGGGGGCGGCCACTCAGCACAAACAGAAAGGAAGGGGGGAAAAGGAATCCAGCACGGGGACAGCTGTAACAGACACTTCCACACACACACACACACACACACACACACACACACACACACACACACACACACACCCAGAGGAGGAAAACCACACTGGGGGGCTGCTTTCTGTGGAAGTCTGGCAGCATGGGTGCTTCCTAGCTTTGGAGCTCCTGGAAGGGCCACTCATGTTACATAAGAATGGCCATACTGGGTCAGACCAAAGGTCCATCTAGGCCAGTATCCCGTCTTCCAATAGTGGCCAATGCCAGATGCCGCAGAGGGAATGAACAGAAAGATAAACATCAAGTGATCCATCCTATCACCCATTCCCAGCTTCTGGCAAACAGAGGCTAGGGACACCACCTCTGCCCATCCTGGCTAATAGCCATTGATGAACCTATCCTCCATGAGTTTAACTAGTTCTTTTTTGAACCCTTGTTGCAGTTCTGTGAGGGCTGACACAAAGCAAGTGCAGGCTGTTGGTCTCTTGTGCAACAGAAGCAGATGCATATCCAGTGTATGCTTAGAAATTGTGTGTGGCCTAGTCCATTTTCTCTTTTGTTCAGTCCAGTAAGGGCACTGATACTCCACCTACTGGCGACAGAAACAACTGAAGTCTGGGACTGGGATCAGGCAAGTACATGACTCCCGGAAAAGAGAGCCATCTACTGCATATTTCCCACCATTGCCTGAAACATTTTGGTTAGACTTTGTAATCTGATAGCATTTGTATCAAAAACAGCTGTACCAGAGACACATTATCCTACTTGCTTAAATGCCCCAAACCAGCAACTACAGTATTTCAAACTATCCATGAATGTCAACGTTCTTCAGGGGAGTAAAGAGGAGAGAGAGGGAAAGAGGTCTGCAAATAAACAATCATAAGTATTGGTTTAGATTTTCTTTAATATTGAGATAGTGTATGTGCTCCCAGAAGGCTCCTCTGGCAGATTAATCCACATGGATGGTATCTTAAGATATATGATGATAAAAGGAAAAATTCACAGGAAAAGAAAAATCCATAAATTCTGAGAATTTGGGATCTCCTTGAAGTTTTCTGTGAAATTGTAACAGGTTTACCAATGTAATCCTTTCAAGTAAGCAAACTGAACAACAGCACTAAGCACACCCATCTCACCTGAATGCTAATACTGAAGCCTATTACTATTAAAATAATGACATTTAAATATTTCTCAGCTGACTGCAATAGTCAGCATCCAGGTAATAATCTATTTCAGCATGGCGCCTGCTATTCCCCTAAATTGAGAGTTGACAGAGCTCCAGGCTTAAGTTCTCTAATCTTTAAGCAAACATAAGGGAGACAAGATTTGATAGTTGTAAGGAAACCCAAACAAAGCTACCATCCACCACCATTCCTTTTTATTATAAAGGCGTGGGAATTTCAGGCATTCCTTATATGTTACACAGAAGGAAAAATAAGTACCATGTTCTCCTCCTCTCTAAGTCACTTTGAAAATAAGTTTGGTGTTGTAGAACTGGGAAAGGAAGTTAGCGAGAGCTTTCAGCTTGTGAGAAAGAGAATCAGGCAACAAGACGCAGGAGCAGATGGGAACACTGTACCTCACTGGAAGCTCCAATAAGGAAAACTTTCTGAAGAAAGCAGTAGCCAGGCACATGACCCAGCAGGGTGCCCAGAGCATCTCCCCTAATCCACTGAACACATGATTTTTCCAGTTATAAATAATCTTACAACTCCAGTGTTAATACCCAGAGTAAGGACACATCTACACTGGCAAAGTTACAGCCCTGGCAGTCACAGAGCCACTCAGAGAGCACAGAAGAAAAACCGCTGTTGGGTGTTCACACTGATAGCTGCCTGCGCAATAGCGTGTTCCGAATAGCGCAAGTGCTGCAAGTGTGAGCAGCACACTCTGGACAGCTATCCCACAGAGCACCTCTTTCTCTTTTTCCACTAATACTTGTGGGAAGGCGAAGGGGGTCACGAGGCATCCTTGGTCCTGTCCCAATGCCCCATGATGCATTGCTTTGCATCCCAGCAATCCCTGTGCTTCCATCTGCATTTGGCGCCATCTTTCAATGATTTGTGTACTGCGCACCCTGCCTCTTTCAGGCTGCAGGAATGGATCCCGAACCGCTGACCAGTATGCTGCTCACTCTGACCAACATGTCACAAGTGGCAGTGGAATTATTCCTTTAAATACAAAGGCAAGAGGAGTGTGACATTGATCTCACCACACATAGTAGTTATGACACAAGATTGCTTGTGGCATTCAAGAAGATACTGATCACAGTGGAAGGCTGCTTTTGGGCTCAGGAAACAAGCACTGAGTGGTGGGATAGGATCATGATGCACATCTTGGAAGACGAGCAGAGGCTGCAGAACTTTCGCATGAGGAAAGCCACATTCTGGGACTGTGTGATAAGCTCGCCTTAACCCTGCAGCGCAAGGACACGAGAATGAGAGCTGCCCTGTCACTGGAGAAGCATGTGCCAATTCCACTGTGGAAACTGGCTACTCCAGACTACTACCGATCTGTCGCTAACCAGTGCAGAGTGGGAAAGTCAACCATTAGACTTGTGTTGATAGAAACGTGCAGGGCCATTAATTGCATCCTGCTCCGAAAGACCGTGACTCTGGGCAACGTGGGTGACATTGTGGAAGGCTTTGCACAAATGGGCTTCCCTAACTGCAGAGGGGCACATATTCCACGTCTGGCACTAGATCACCTAGTGTCCGCCCCCCCCCCCCCGAGTACATTAATCGCAAGGGGTATTTCTCAATGGTTCTCCAGGCACTTGTGGACTACCGTGGGCATTTCACAGACATTAAAGCAGGCTGGTCCAGAAAGGTGCATGATGCATGCATCTTTCAGAACACTGGTCTGTTCAAGAAGTTGCAAGCAGGGACTTTCTTCCTGGACCAGAAGATCACCGTAAGGGAAGTCAAAATGCCCATTGTGATCCTGGGAGACCCTGCCTACCCCTTAATGCCATGACTTATGAAACCACACATGGGGCAACTTGACAGCAGCAAGGAGAGGTTCAATAACAGGCTGAACAAGTGCAGAATGACTGTTGAGCGTGCATATGGCTGTTTAAAAGCCCGCTGGTGAGGTCTGTCTGGGAAGCTGGACATGGCCAATGACAATATTTCTATGCTTATAGCTGAATGTTGTACACTCTAATATTTGTGATGGGAAGGGTGAAAGCTTCACGCAGGGCTGAACTACAGAGGCTGAGTTTGAACAACGAGAGACCAGGGCTATTAGAGGGGCACAGTGGGGGCCATAAGGATCAGGGATGCCTTGAGGCAGCAACTTGAAGCTGAAAGCCACTAATATTTGTTGCTATGTTCGGGATTGCAGTGCTTGTAATGCTAGGAGATGATTGGTGCATATGATGCAAGGAGGGGCCTTAACCTAATTGTACATCGCTTTGCATGCTCTTTTTGCTTTCACTTAATAGAATAGAGATTGCTTTCAAACAAAATTCTTTTATTAAAAAGACAACCAGACTCAAACGAAAAAATTCATCAGCAGGGAGGGGGATAGAAAAGGGAAGGTCTCAAGAGGAGGATGGTCCCAGGACAGCTACAGATTTGTGTATGTCCAAGGATCATACTCAACCTCCTCCTTTGGAGTACAATGCAGCAGGTGCTGTATTTCAGCAGGCCCAAACTGCAGAAGGATGGGTGTTGAGTGCAGTGGGTAGTGGGAGTCCTCAGTGCTGGACTGCGAGGAGTGAGGAGTGGAATGCTGTGGGTAGAGAGCGGAGCCAGGAAGTTGATAATATGTTGGCGGTGCGTGGGGGCACATGGGAAAAAGTTTTGTGACAGCGCCTGCAGTGCAGGGCAGGCACGGAGCTGCTCGGTTTGAAGAGCTAGTATCGCATGGATCATGCCCAATTGGTGCTCCATAATGTTTAAGAGCCGCTCCGTGGCTTCTTTCTAGTGTGCTGCGTTCTCCTTTTGGTCCCTCTTCTCGCTGTCCCACCACTCTTTCAAGTCCCATTTCTAGGCGGTGGAGTGCATCATAACCTCATACAAAAAGTCCTCCTTAGTTCTTCTTGGCCGTTTTCTAATTCTGCGCAGCCGTTCTGCTGCCTATAACAAAGAGGGAGGCTGGGCTCCCAAGGTTCTCTGTGAAGTTTAAATGTAACATTTTACAGAAGCAGTATTGTTTGCAACACAGACAACACTGATTCAGGTCTTTAAAACACAGCCAGTACTCACACACCTGTCTCTAACTGGCTGACCGCAGGCAAGCACACATGAGCCACAAGACCCCCAAAATTGTGAGTAGCTGCAGGGACAGGCTTCTTGGACCCTGTTGTACACTGGGTACGTGGCTCTTGGGGAGAGCCAGCACTGTGGGGGGGGCTGATAATCATTCCTGTCCCCACAGTTTCCTCAGAAGGTGATCATTATGGAATATATCTCACCGTTGAGGGTGAGCAGGGAATCAGGGGAGGGTTTTCTCCAAGCCTGCGGCTTCCGCCCTGGCCCCTATGCAGCTTGCCTGTGTGCAGCAATGCCCCTCTTCCCATGACAGCAAAGTGGCGCGGGAAAGTTACCATTAATGGGCCAAGAAACAAACCAGCTCTGCCGAGGAACCTGCAGCAGCGGATTGCCCAGTATCTCCACGAGAGTTTTGTGGAGATCTGAGGCAGATTCCCGAGAAGTGAGGGAATCAATCAACAGCCTGTTCCACCACTCAGACTAGGCAAGTGGTGGGAGACAAGCCTGCTTTCTCCAACCCTCCTGCCTCCAACAACTTGCTTCAGCAATTCCCAAAATCAAATCCACTTACCAGGGACCTCCTCTCCTGTTTGTGCTTCGCCAAGATCTGACTGCTATGACTGGCTAGGTTCCTCCGGGGTAGAAAAGAGCTCCGGGCTGCATGCATCTCTGGCCTCTGAGTCATTCTCTGCCTCTGGGTTCCCCTCCCCCTCTTTGTCCAAGATTTCCTCCTCCTGGCTCAGTCCACTCTCAACTGGCATGCGAGCCAACGAAGTATCCACAGGTGCCTGTGGGGTCATCACCGAGTATTGCATCCAGTTTTTTGTAGAACTGGCAGCTCATGGGCACAGCACTGGAGCAGCGGTTTGCCTCCTGCACCTTGGGGTAGGCGTTCCACAGTTCCTTCACTTTTACCCTACACTGCAATGTGTCCTGGTCATGGCCCCTTCCTGTCATGCATCGTGAAATCTGTCCGTTGGTATCATAATTCCTACGGCTGGAACGTAGCTGGGACTGGACAGCCTCCTCTCCCCAAATGCTGATGAGGTCCAGCAACTCAGCACTGCTCAAAGCGGGGGATTGCCTGGTGTGTGGGGCAGGCATGGCCACCTGGAAAGATGCACGGAGACCATTGTACGCATCACTGAGCAAACAGGAAGGGGACTTTCAAATTTGCAAAGGAATGTATGGGGTGGGGATGATGGTTGGTCACGTGAGGGCAGGGCAGTAGAGTTCAAACCGATGACCAGAGAGGTGAGTACAGGCATTGTGGGACACCTCCCGGAGGCCAATTGCAGCGCTGTAATTGCCATGGTGTCTACACTGGCACCACAGTGCTGTAGCCCTGGCGCAGAAAGCTCTATGCCTCTCATCAGGGTAGTTTTTTTTAAGAGTGCTACAACGGCAGTTTCTGCGCACTAAGTGGCTTGGCAGTGTGTACACCTCAGGAGTTACTGTGCAGAAACTTGCCAGTTTAGACCGTGCAAATCACAGTACATCTACGCAGGGATTTGCACCAACATAACTATGTCAATGTAGTGGTGCAAAAACCCTTAAGGTAGGCAGGTCCTCAAAACTGATTCCGCCTCAAGGAATAAGTAAATTGTGAGTGATTGGGATGTGCAAGAACATTCAGGATGTGCTGTGCCATTCAGTGGATAGCATTACCCAGCAGGAGATTATTACAGAAAGTATCTTCAAAGCAGGCTAAAATATGACCTTCCAATAAGAAAGCCCTAGGGGACAGAAGTGCAGGACTGTAAATAAGATTAAAGGTAAAATGTTCAAGAGTGCCTAAAGATCCTTAATCCCAAGTGATTTTCTATGAGATTTAGGCTCCTAGATGCCTAAACCACTTTTTAAAATAGGACTGAGACACATTAGCAACTCCAAACAGATTGCAAAGTGGCCAAGACAATGAAGGACAGTCTTCGTTAGGCACAGAGTGAAGTTCAACACCAGAGCAAGGAAATGCTACAGAGCAAGAAGTCTTCCAAAATGAAGGTCTCACTCCCTCAGACAAGTGGATGAACTTCAGTGAAAAATGTCTGAATGCGTCCAATTTTATTAAGAATACATAGTCTCTAAAGGTACTTACATAGGTTATCCCTGATGCTCTCAGGAAAAGGATCAGATGTCCTTGAGGTAAGTGTAAATACAACTCCCCTTTTGAGGGAGGGTGGCTATAATTAACACTAAGCTTTTGGTGAAGTGCTGAGGCCAAGTTGGAGGGGTGGGAGGAGAAGGGGAAAAAAAAAAAAAAAATCAGAATCTGAAATGGACATACCCCAAAAAGGCAAAATGTAGGTAACGCTAGCCAGTAGGAAAAACAAAGAGGCTGAAGATGTCAGTGAACTTATGGATTTTGAAGTATCTGGCCTAGACATTTGAAATTAAGTATGTACCATTAGTCTGCTTTGTGTAAAGTCAACTTCAAAAACACTCAACCAACTACTACTTCTAGTGTGGAACTACCCAACCCAAAATGTTTTGCAGGACCCTGAAAGGCATTTTGGGAGCTTGGGTTTCCCACTTTAGAGCAGCCAGTGATAGTGAGATAGCTAGCTCTTACCTATGTCAAAGTGTGGATTCAAAAGCTCCTGCAGCCCCTCCTCCATTTTAATGGAGAATCCCAGGCCCAGTTGTGCTGTGCATGTCACTGCATTGATGCCTCTACTTCTGTTGTAGCTCACTGTGAATTTGTAGTGTTTCAAATTCCAGAGCTCAACAACAAAATTGTTGTGATAACAGCTGACACTAACAGGACAGGTGACAAAGCTACTTAATTTAATTTTTGTGGTGAAGTTAAGGTAGAGTGAAAAATCTAGTACTCCCTCTAAATGTTCTCCATCATAACAGACAGGAATTGTTTATCAGCCCTGTATCTAGAGGCCTAAATATTTCTGCACTCCACAGCTCCTCCAAAATAAACTGCATTCAGGGGACAGAAAATGAAGTACAGGAGAGGATGTAGAAGACAAAAGAAAGTGGTTAAGAAATAAAATGGCAGATGGAAGTATATTAGAGACAGTGGGGAGGGGAGAGAGCGCGGGGGAAGAGGGAAGAGGCAGCTTTAAAGAATGAATACAATCATACCAACATTAAACTGGCAATTTTCAGCTTTGGTAGACTGACCTACGTGGTCTTCCAACTCCCACAATTAGAATTCAAATGCCCATGTGAGTCTGTATTTTAATAGATGTCATCAAGGGAAACTCCTATTTTCTAATTCTCCCATTCCCAAGCATAAAGCTCTCCTTGTTTCACCAGAGCCTGGATTTGGTGACCTCCAGAACATCCTGGAAGACCTGTTTTTCCCCAGGCATCTCCAAAGGAAAATGGTTGGGAAGATATTGTAGATGATCTCTCTTCTTTTTATGATCTATGGGTCTAATTTGAGTGTTCTGTATTACTATTTTATGGAAGCTTAATATTATAGAAGTATTGGCAGCAACTCACAGCTAGAACTGGAATCTGAAACAGGTTTGAAATAGGGCATTAAGTAAATAGTTTCTCTTTTCATAAATTTAATGAGTGTCTGAAATTGGTCTGACTGAAACTTGTCTGCGATAGACTACTATCTACACAAGTTAGTAAAAAGGGAAAGTATATTAGAGAAAATGAAAATATCTGGTAAAACAGGTAGATTGGATGAGAAATTTTAAAACTACAATTTTTTTATTTTACTAACTATTCTCATAACTGAAAGATTATCTTTCAGCAGAGGCTAGAGCAGGAGTCTGCAACCTTTCAGAAGTGGTGTGCCGAGTCTTCATTTATTCACTCTAATTTAAGGTTTCACGTGCCAGTAATACATTTTAACCTTTTTAGAAGGTCTCTTCCTATAAGTCTATAATATAGAACTAAACTATTGTTGTATGTAAAGTAAATAAGGTTTTTAAAATGTTTAAGAAGCTTTATTTAAAATTAAATTAAAATGCAGAGCCCCCCGGATCGGCGGCCAGGACCCAGGCAGTGTGAGTGCCACTGAAAATCGGCACGTGTGCCATAGGTTGCCTACCCCTGGGCTAGAGGATAATCCTTTCAAGACAATTCTTCTTTCAGAGAAGAATCAAAGAATGGCACTTCCAAAATGGCCACTATCTCCCATTTTCTCCATGGGACTGAGGCCACAGGCTACCCTTAGTTAAGAGTATGACCATTTCCCTTCAATCTGTGCAGGAGGCTCAGGCTCCCCCTAGCAAAGAAAGGCCAAAGGGAGTGAAATCAAGTTTCCCTCAGGGAAGTTGACAACTGCTTATGCTTTCAAGAGACAGCATGAGGAGCAGGTTAGCGTGAGGAGCAGGCGAATGAGTGGGGGACAAGATGGGAAACTGGGGGTGTGCACGTGCAAAGACTGTGGAGGGCAGAAAGGGAAACATGGACATACATGCAGCGTGGATCTGGAGACAGTCCACTGAATACAGACAACTGAGAGCATGGTGGGAGAGGGAGAGTGTGGTAGGGGAAAGGATGAAACAAGAGGAAAGATGCCAGCATAACCATTGTAGCTGTTAGGGGAACCCCCTCCAGGCAGCCAATAGAAGGTCTCATAATTTGTTTAATTTAAAATTAAACCTGAAATATGTGATGATCACATGCTGGATCTGGCATCTTTCTTCAGTCTGCTCAAAGTGATTTTCATCCATGTAGGGAACACCATGCCTCCACAATAATAATCCTTCCTGCACAATACTCAGCCCTTGTTTACCAAGTCAGAAGAGAAGTCAAAATCAGGTCTCTCTCTAAAAGGGAAACTGCAAACATTAGACACCAATCTACTGGGACAACTTCCAGTGAAGTATTTTGATCAACTGAAGACTAACTCAAAGCTCAATAACACTACTTCATATTATGTACCACAGTTTAAATAAATAAATAAATAAATAAGAGTATCAATATAAAGGAAGAATATAAAACTATTTTATTGACCACTGTTCACCAGTATTTACAATAAAGTAAACAATATACAGTATGATAACATTCAATTTACTACAAAGTTAGTTCTTACCTGGCCTCTTTGGGACTACATTACCTCAAATACTAAAAAGAATGGTTCTACATGTTATGGGGCTAGGTTGGGGTAAAGAAGATACATGCACATCAATAGCATAGAAGACTATAAAACATCTGTGAGTTTGTTTAAACATTTGTTATGATTCAGTAATAACTATGGAGGATCATGAAGGTTTATAAAAGCCTTTACCTAATATGGAGGAAATAGTATCAAATGCTGTCCTGTCATTAATGAAGCAAGTTGCAGAAAGCCTTTATTTACTTGCTGTTGATGCAAAACACACTACTTCAAAAAACAAACATATCAAACTCAATTCTCATTAGAATGTAGAGGTTTTCCTCACATTGCTAATAAATCAAAGAATAAAATCAAAATCCAGGTTTTCATATTCATATATATATAAAAAAAGCAATGCAAATGATTATTGTGCTTCATCTTCCGGACACGAATGCCAAGTTAGTCGCTCTTCATAAAAAGCAATTACAATCTGAGGACATTTCATGTTAGCTTCTTTGGCCAGCACCAAGTCTGCCTCATCCGAGTCTTTCCTAAGAGGGGAGGGTTTAAAAAACAAACAAGTCTTGAGTTTAAGAGCTATTACTAAACCAGATGGGTTTGAAATTGATATTAGAATATATTTCATGATCAAAGAGCGGAGGTAGAAGTTTAAATTTTAGAAAAATCTATCGTTGTTAATCACCATTAGCAACTTTCCAGAGGTCATCACTTGGAGAAGGTCCTCTTAAAAGGACATCAATTAAAGATCACAATTTCTAGTTAACAGCAGTTTCAATATAGCAGTCCCCAGTTTTCCCTGCCAATTTGTGTTTTACAGTCACATTTTTCCTCAATTAAAAAAATGTTTCTCTTTCCTGTTTGAGAAATCCACACAGACAAAAAGGGAAACCCTGCACAAAGAAAACACTGACTACACAGTAACAAAGGATAACCTGTCTAGTATTACATATTGCTTCTAATCTCATGTAAAACTTTTCAGACAGGTGTCACAGACAGTTAATTGACAGTGTCACTCTGGGTCAATCTGACACTCACAAACTATTACATCCAATTAGAATAAATGCATTAAAAAAGTTATCAGATTGCAACTTCTGAACCTGTGTCAGAGTGAAAGAAAATGCAAGACAGTTGATACCCCTGTATTTTAATTTTTTTTTTTACTGATTTCACATGCCTGCTGCACACCTGCATATTAGAAGTAGGCTTGTTGCATATAACAAAGTATAAGCTAGCCACAAAGACAGGAAATAAGAAAGAACAAGTTCTCTCATTTTTGTTGTATTTTTCTCTGGTGTTTCATTTCTTCATTTAATAACGCTACAGAAATTCCGAATTGCAACAACCTGCATTTTATATACATCCCACACGTCACATATCCACTACCTGAGGTTTTTAAGAGGATGAGTAACAGAGTCTTCTAAAGTGCAAATCTTTAAGTGTCTCAATATGGCAAACAAGTGAGATTGATATTTTTGGGGCAACTCAGTTGGACTTCATTGGGAGCAAAATTAGACATTTAAATAAAGGGATGGAAGCGACTATTGCACTGTCCACACACCTGTGCTCAAAAGCATGAATTCAGTCTCATTAGTTTGACCAATGAATATTAGAAATGAGATTCCAATCTTACTCTACTTACTGTTTGCTCAGGACAGGTATTCCCAAACACAGAAACAAGTAAATTGTCATCTTTCCTGTCTCACTCCAAAAAGGAAATAGTTTCTCACCAGTTTAAACACTTTGGATCAGAGATGTCTGTACATCACTTACCATTTCATGAGAAACATAAGTTCTCCGCTGCTATCTGTGGCTCCAATTATCCGCTCAGGATCAAGACCTCTTGCAAACCCCCTTGGTTTATCAACCTATTAAAAAGGTTGAACGTCACATCTAGTTTAACATTAATTTTACATCATTTTAAGGCAAGTTTCAGACAAGTTATAGCTTACATCAAGTCAAGACTTATTTTGTCATTTTACGCTTTAGAACAGTGGTTCTTAACCTTTACTGCAGCCTGCACCCCTTTGGTTCTCAAAAATATGTTCTCGCACCCCTTATCAAAACTCGTTGAAGTCCCATATATACTCAATCATAAGCCGGTTCGTTTATAAGCCGACACATCCCCCCTCCGTTGGATAAGTAAAAATGGAAAAATGTTATGACCCATTCATAAACCGACCCTATAACTCTGGGGTCAGCAAACTTTGGCTCCCGGGCCATCAGGATAAGCCGCTGGCGGGCCGAGATGGTTTGTTTACCTCGAGCGTCCGCAGGCAACGGAGGTAAACCTAAGTAAACAAAGTGTCCCGGCGTGCCAGCTGCTTACCCTGATGGGCCGGGACAGCAACTGGTGGGGAATTTTGGGGGGGGGGGGGGCGGAGGGGAGAGAAGCTGAGGTCAGGGGACCCCAGGTTAAGAACCACTGCTTTAGAATGAATTAGTTAAATTTAGCAAAAAAGATGAATTTACATCATTAATATACACATTTATTTCAGGAAACTAGATAAGGCAGGAAGCATCTTTCTAGTGGAAGCTTAGTGTACAGGTCAGGGAACATCATAGCATCCTTTAGTTCACCTGTATGATTGTATCAGTGACATGCAAACTGCAGCCAATTTCCCGAGTTTAGGAGCCAGCAATAGCTCTGAGTTAGAAGTGATTTCTGCAGAGAAATTAAAACCCAAGCCTGCAAACAGTTACTTCCTCTTGAAAAATCACAGTGATGTCAATGGTACCATGCTGGAATAACTAAGAGTATGCAGTCATTGTTTACAGGACCATACCCTTAAGACTAAACAAAAAATCCCTCTTATAAGTAAGCTACAATTTAGTCACAGGTATTTTTATTAAAAGTCATGGACAGGTCACAGGCAATAAACAAGAAGTCACCACCCATGACCGATCCATGACTTCACTGCTCCCAGAGCAGCAGCTGTTGTGGTTCGCCTCAGGGCTGCCCCAGCTGCTCGGGCAGCCATAAGGTCAGCCGCACTGGCTGCTGCAGAAGACACGGAGGTCCCAGAAAGTCACAGAATCCGTGACTTCTAAGACCTCCATGAAAGACTTGCAGCCTTATTTATAAGATCTACAATGTAGACAGTTCTACCAACTTAAGTGTCTCATGTCAAATAATTTTGTTTTATAACTAACAGCCACTGTGTACTTTTGTGCATCAGTAATAAAAGGTAAAGAACAGCTCTAGGTAGAGATGACCAGTTGCCATTTAAGACCATCCAAAGGGAGAAAAAGGTAATGGTGACTTTTCCCCTACCCCTATTTTCAGATGCAGGCATGGAAGGATTTTACCCATGAGATAATTACTTTGAAGTTAAGTCATTTAAGGCCTAAACTAATCAACAGCATCCCTTTAAAGTACTGTACATTTAGAAGATGTGAGAACAGATCCAGATACAGGAGTTGATTTTTTTGACTTTCAAGAGTTATCAACTTTTACTGTTTTAGTTCATAGGAAAATAGGAATTGCCATACTAGGTCAGATCCAAGGTCCATCTAGTCCAGTATGCTGTCGGACAATGGCCAATACCCGATGCTTCAGAGGAAGGT
This sequence comes from Chrysemys picta bellii, assembly GCF_011386835.1. Classification (NCBI taxonomy): domain Eukaryota; kingdom Metazoa; phylum Chordata; order Testudines; family Emydidae; genus Chrysemys; species Chrysemys picta. The sequence goes on along the minus strand of NC_088792.1, from coordinate 65,621,690 downwards.
GTAAAATCCCCACAGTAGGCAGACATGGGATAATATGCCCCCAGAGGTCTCATCCTGATCTCTAATTGCTAAGATTTAAAAAAGGGGTTGGACATGGGTATCAGGAATATCCAGAGTAATGACAAATTTTGTAAGGGACACTAAAGTTTCAGGACCTAAGTTAATATCTTAAGTATTTGGCCTCAGTGACTTCCTATTGTAATGAATTCCACAGTTTAATTATCCATTGGGTGAAAAGTATTTCCTTTTACTGTTTTTGAATTTCCCACCTTTTAAATTTCATTGAATGTCCCTTTGTCATTGTGTTATGAGACAGGGAAACAGGAGTTCCCAATCTACCTTCTCTATACCATTACATAATGTGTATACTTTTATCATGTTCCCTTTTAGTTGTCTCCTTTCTAAAGAAAATAATCCCAATCTTTCAATTTCTCTTCACATGAGTTTATCTATGCCTTTGATTGGTCTTACTGCTCTTCTCTGATCTCCCCCCCCCCCAGTTGTACAATATCCTTTTTGCAATGGGGTGATCAATACTATATACAGTATTCCATATGAGGCTATACACTGATTTATATAAAGGAATTATAATATTTGTATTATTCACCATCCTATCTCCTATGCCAGTGGTTTTCAAACTTTTTTTTCTGGCGACGCAGTTGAAGAAAATTGTTGATGCCCACAACCCAATGGAGCTGGGGATGAGAGGTTGGGAGTGTGGGAGGGGCTTATGGCTGAAGCAGAGGGTTGGGGTGAGGGCTGCAGGGGTTGGGGTTCAGGAGGGTACTCTAGGTTTGGGGGGGCTCAGGGCTGGGGCAGGGCTCTAGGTAAACGCTCTGGGGTGGGGCTGAGGGGTTTGCGGTGTAGGAGGGGGCTCAGGGCTGGGGCAGGGGATTGGGGCACAGGCTAACCTCTGTCAACTCCCAGTCAGCGTCACAGCCGGGGTGCAGAGACAGGTCATGACCCGCAGTTTGAAAATCACTGCCCGATGCATCCTAACTTTTTTTTTTTTTTAGATAAATACCACAGCTGATCAAAATTTCTTCAGTGAGCTGTCTACAATGACACCCAGGTCCCTTGCTTGAATGAATAGTTACTTTAGAATCCTGCAAGACATTCAAGTTTTTCCCCTCCAATATGCATTATTTTGCACTTGTCAACAATGAAATCATTCACCATCATGTTGCCTATTCATCTAGTTTGTTTAGGTCTTTCTGAAATTCTTCAGCCCCCTCTGGTCATGACTAACCTAAACATCTTTTTCATTTGCAAATGTTAGTAGCAACACTCACCCCCCTTTCCAAATCATTAATATATTAAAACATTGGACCTAAGACAAAACCTTGAGGCACCATAACCCATGATGAAAATTGACAATTTAATCCTATTCTCTGCTTCATTATCTACTAGACCACTAAGTATATTCTCACCCAGGAATACTTAGCTTCTTTAGTGGAACCTTGTCAAAGGCCTTTTGGAAGTCTAAGGAAGAATTGATTGACTATATTTATTCACTACTTTGTCATGTTCAAATATATTAGTGAGACAACTTTCTTTTGCAGAAGCCAGGCTGGTTAGACCCTATCATATCATGAGCTTCCAGGTGTTTTGTTATTCTGTTTTGAAGTTATTGTTCTAAACCAATTTTCTAGATATAGATGTATGGCTTGTCTATAATTCCCTTCATCACCCCTAGAATTTTTTTAAATATAGGTACAAACATTCAACATAAGAAAAAGCATTTGTGTAGCAACAACTTTAACATACTTACAGAATCCCTCTTTTTCTTTGATTTACTGTCATCAGATTCACTATCTGATAAAGATTTTCTTTTCCCACCATCTGTTTTTTCTTTACCAGCTTTCTGGGAGTTCAGAAAGGCTTCGATTAACTCTGGACAATCTAAGTTTTCTTCGGGCTCCCATGTGTTGTCAGCACTGAAACACACATACAGCTAGCTCATGAAAGACTATCAAAAGCCCAGAAACCTAATTTGGCCACATAGCTCACAGTAAGCAAAACATTAAGTAACACAGTAATTTGGCCACGTAGCTCACAGTAAGTAAAACAGGCTTCTTAAACCGGAGGTGAATCTACTTTATTTTCTTAAATTACCTTGCAATCATCAGATATGCACTTAGAGTTATGCTCTGTTCTGTTATTGCTGCAGAACTGCTGACAGAAGATACAGTACAGACATCCCTATCCACAACTTTTTTTTTTTAAACCCTACCCACCCACACTGTAGAAGCTGACTGGCCCTTGAAGATCTACTCCCTTCCTATTTAAAGACCTTCAAATACAGATAGGGAACCATATAAATAAACTGTCTGTGGGCATGAGGAAAAACTAACTAAGTCTGAAAACTATCCAAGTGTGCTTAGTTTTATTTGCTACTTAATGTCAAATCTTTTAACTGTGTCCCTACAAAAGGGATAAGTGCCTTCTCAGTCCATCATATGCACCAGTACCAAACACTGCATAAACAGGGAATCCCCAAGAAATATAATTGGGTATCTGGAGGCAAGTCCCGTAAACATCCAGACTAAACAAGTTACTGCTACATACATCTGAGCAGAATACGCACTTTAGGAGATAATACATGGGCAACCATAGTGTGACTATTTGGAGCAATATGCAATTATAACATAAATATGTTACTCCTGAGGGAATTCTGTGCTAAAAAATAAAAATTCTGTGCACATTTTAAAATTTTGCAAATTTGTATTAGTCAATAAATAAATGTGGAGGCTCCAGCATGGCAGTGGGGAGCACAGGCCACTGGCTGCACAGACGTATATAACCCTGCAGCACCCTTCTCCCCCCCCCCCGGGACAGGGACTCAGCCATGAGGCTGCACTCAACCCTGACACACAAGGGCCAGGCCTGCCCCCAAAACACCCTGGGACCCTGCCCCTCTGCGCCAGGTGCAATAGGTGTGGGCAGGCAGGCTCAGCCCAGCAGGATCCAAGCGTAGAGGGGCTTAGTGTGTGGGGGATCCAGATGTGGGGTGAGAGGATTTTGTGTGGGGCAATCTGGGTGCAAGTAGCTCAGCAGAGGACTCAAGTGCAGGGGAGGGAGGGATCTGGATGCAGAGGCTCGTTGGGGAGTTCCAGGCAGAGGGGCAATGGGACTCTGCAGGATGGTCCAGGTGAAGGTCGCTGGGGCTCAGCAGGGGCAGTCCGGATGTGTGGGGATGGGGCCTGGCAGGTGGGGGCTGGGTGTGAGGTGCTCAGCAGGAATGGTTCGGGTGCAAGTTTAAAATATCAAGTCATTCTAAATGAAAGGCTATTCACTCTTAGGTATGGTCTACACTACGAACTTATGTTGGTATAACTATGTTGCTCAGGATTGTGAAAAATCCACACCCCAAGCGATGCAGTTAAACTGACCTAACTCCCAGCATACGCAGTGCAAGGTTTTTCCCCCCCCATCAACCTAGCGACCATCTCTCTGTGAGGTGGTGTTTTTCCATCGGCATAGATAGTCTTCACTGAAGCAGTGCAGTTGCACCACTTCAGTGTCTGACATGTAGAAAAGCCTTTACTTCGACAGGCAATACAGTGGAAAGTATATAATGGATTTTAGGTGCTATCAGAAAAAAAATACATTTGGAATTCCTTACTCTGTAAATCCTTTCCATTTCAAGAAGTATTCAACCTTCCCATTCACTACACGTCTGTCCAGGACTTTCTCCACAACAAATTCTTCAGGCTCTGCTTCTTCAACTTTTTTACCTTTGCCATTCTGTTTCTTTCCCATTTTGTGCTATAAAAGAAGTTAAAAATTATATTTATAATAATATTTTATATTGCTTTATGTAGCTACTTCAATGGCCAAGCACAACCTTTACTTACTACATAGCAGAGAAATGGCAACTTATTCATACTGGGTCCAGGGCTCAAATTCCTATTAGGTTAGTGCAGGTAATCTGAGTGCCATTTTTTGTAAGTTGCTTAATAAAATACCCAACACCAAGAAACAGTCTTTTTTAAAGGCAAAATGTTTTTGCCCATGCAATCAATGCCTCCTTTCCCTTAATTGTCATTCCACTCCTTCCTCTAGTGCCAAAGACTCAAAATTTACAAGAACTTCTAGAATAAATGTAACTGAACACCCACAAAAAAGGCAGTGTATTAGGAACAGCATAAAGGCATATACAAAAAACAAAGCATTAAAGGAATTGTGGGGGAGGCGGACAAAACAGAAAGGGGATGATATTCTGGCTACTAAGAGAGAAAACTAAAGGCAATTAATTACTACTTTCCTCCCACTCCCTCCAAAAAAGTAAAAGTGTGGAGGGGAGAAGAGCTAAAGTCATACTGCTATACCAAGCTGGATGCCCAACAATAACTGATAACAGCTGCCAGCAGGATGTGTTACTTGTAACATTCCATAGCTGCCATTCTCCCACATTGGTGTATGGGTAAAGATGGAACTTTCACTCAAACAGATGTTACAGAGGTTCAAAAACCTAAGATAGCTACACTTAAAGAACAGCACTTAATGTATAAAATTTCTCTAATTAAAACTTTACAGAGATGTTGTATTTAAGTGTACATTAGATACATTGTTGTATAACATCCTTTAAATGCTTAAAATAAAATTAATTACATCCACATCATCCTCAAGGCATTCCAAGTTTAATAAGGCACAGTTAAATGCATTAGAAGGACACAAGGTATTTTTCAAAATTTCCTTGTTCATAATCCTAAAAGGCTTGAAACAAGTCTAGTACTGTCACATTGAGTGTTTGGAGCTCTATGGGTCTAAGTGGAGAGTTCTGGTTGCCATTTTGGATGTGCTCCTTATGGGAAAGCATTCAAAATGGCAGCAGGACTTTGAAACCCCCACAATGTACTGTAGTCCTATGGGAGCATTAAATAAAGTAGTGCTGTCACATTGCCCTTACCAAACTATTTTCCTACTGAGCACAGGCCTGCTATTATAACGTTTGTCATGAGTACTATCTGCAATTAACACTGACATTTTGAGAAAGCAATGAAGCATTTGTTTTGAAACTCTACATAAGTTTTAGATGAGTTTGGGAAAAGGTGGGTGTTCTGTTTTTTAAAGGGGATATCATCAAGTCTGTCAGGCTCAAAGTTAGTTCTTTCCACTTTCTGTAATTTAAGATTTTCAAGTTTTTTGTACTTCTTTTCAAAAACATACATAATCCTTGAGGATCCTTTTCCTAATTAGTCCTTCCCAAATGCCACCAACTTCAGACTCCTGGTTAGAAACCTACAAATTGAAGGTTCATACAGCAAAATACAAAAAAGGAAATAGGTTTCAAGATTTCTATTCTGAACAGTGAGCTTATACATATAAAGATACCAAATGTGGTGTTTGTTTGGGGGACAGGGTGATTTAAAGTAGCGCAAGCATTTACAATCTTATTTAAATCTTTATTTGTATGTCCCAGAGATATTTTGAGCAAAGCACCAATGTCTGAACAGTGCTAACTTAATCACAGGTATTTTTTGGCAGAGAGAGAGAGAGAGAATTCTAAAAGAGAACAAGGATGTAAGATAAAGACACAGATAAAGGAAATATATGAAGATGTCAAGCTATCCTCTGAAGGTAGCTTCCTTTAAAGGAAAGAAAAAGAAGGAGTGAAGGACAGAAGAGAGAAATAGGTAGAGATGGAAAAATAGCAAAAAATGAAGAACAAGTGACATAATGCTCATAGCACAATAGTAGCAACACTATAGTTATAGTTGATGAGTAAACATGTATTCAAATTAATATAACTTTCTGAAAGATTCTCCTTTGGGCTTTGACTCAGTACCACAGTGAATTATTTTGAGAAAGTGAAAAAAATAATTCACCCTCTTATTCTCATAATTTAAGTACAAATGCTTTTTAGACTTCTAAGTCAATTAAAAAAAAACGTAAGTTTGGCATGTATAAAGCCTTCCATGGAAGAATATGAGCTTTGTTTAAAAAGCTTGCTTGAAAAACCATCAAGAACACTTGAAATTTATTGGACATTACTGATTTAAGCATGCCTCATATGTATACAGGACAGATGTTCAAACTTTTCTTCTTGCCCCTCACTACATTCTATTATGCATATTTGACTACATGGCCTGAAGAAGAATTGTGCATTCAGCTCAAATTTTGGATGCTCCGTGGATGTATGCTTCTACATGCACTTCACCCAACAGAAACACACAGTATTTGAAGCTGTTAATGGGAAGAAGAGTCACTAGACCCATCTGACCCCTTTTTCTGAGTCCCATATCGGAGAACACCATATCCTGAGCATTTTAATGTTGCATGTTCAAATAAAGTGTATTTCGCTTCTCTTTCCCACATTCAAAATTCACATAAGAAGTATGCACACACATATTATCTTCAGTGTATGATCACTCACCTTTTTAATTTTATACAAGTGAAAGATTATTACATTAATGTAGTATTATGGTAGATGGTTCAGATATACACAAGTCAGAAACATCAAAGTTACAGTTTCAAGAGAAACACTAACTGTCCTCTTCATACATTGGGAGAAGCATGGTTCCTATGGGAACCATTAACTGATTTTCCTGACCTGTGCAGTTAAGTTCCTAAAAAAATATTGACTGCATTAATAGGTTCTCTTCCCCTCCTCTGAGCATTTTGGGCCTGGTATTACCCTCACTTATGTTAGAGAGTTGGGGCACTAACGTCTAATGGAAGGTCTGAAACTTGATAAAGTGTTTGCAATGTTATTGCTTACACTGTTGGAGTCCAGTGAAAAATAATGAGGCAGCTAAGGGACAGGAGGTGATATTAGTATTTAATTTGTCAGGATATGGGATAAATTAGTACTTACTGACTAGTAATAAGTTTAATAGCAGGCTTTTTTTTAAGTAAATGTCACAAAAGCACAAAATTTCCCCTCCTTCCCCACATTTAGGCTATATAAAAATCTGTTTGCCTATTATTTTCCCACAAAGTAAACCTAGCACCAGGCTTCTGCACTTCTGTCCTTTACCAACATGTACTGCCATTAGTTAAATGAATATTAGAGCAACTACTGTGACATCCATTTGTCCTTAATTTCAAAGTTTTTTGGCTCATAATTTAATATCAAGAAGTTTCACAGTAACTTGATATCTGCCAAAGCCCTGTTACAATGGTCCAGGTGGGGGAGACATTTAATAATCTCCGCTCCTATGAAATCCAAGCGAATTGTTATTTACTAGTAATAGTTCCAACAGCAATATTAACTATGCCCTGTCGCATCCTGTACTGTGCCTGCAGTTGCAATCATTTTTCCCTGAACGGCTAGGGAGAAGTTAAAATGAATATGTTTTTGCCCTTTTTAAATACACAATGAATTACATGGGGCGCTGAAAGGAGGCTAAAAAATTCAAAGTGTTTTCTGTTAAAGGTTATTAAACAATTTTCACTTTAAATCAGAGAGCTGAAATGGAGCATAGGCCTCCATTAAAAAGATAGTTTTTTTGTTTTGTTTGTAAGATAGCAGTTTTATTTAAGCCAAAGTTAATGTCCTTTCTATTAGCCTTACTTTCTGGATCTGAGAATTTAGTCAGAATAATGCTGGGGAGGAGAGATGTGGATGTATCTTCTACATGGAGATGCCAAGTTATAATTTTGAAGAAAAATACTTCGGTTAAATCCTTATATATTTTAGGTGCTCATGAACTTACCAATGTAGTTTTATTGGAGGCCATTTTTATTGCAGACTTGCAGAGCTTTTACTAGAAAAATGCATGACAATTAAAAGGAAGTTTACATTACTCAGAGAAAGGCATCCCAATACAATCATGGTCCTTGTTCCAACCCCAATGTGTTCACTGCACATAACATTTCAAGTGTGGATTAAATCCAGAGAAGTAGATTACTAGTTTCCTTGTCAACCCACAAACACACCATTAAGCTAGCCATCACTCTTGCTACTGATTGTGTATGAAGAGTTACAAGAATGTCCTTCCACCAGCATAAGGCAGAGATGTTTCAGAGAGATGGGGAGAACCATTAGGATGTATATTTCCTTAAACCCAATGGGAAAAGTGTTGATTCTAGCAGTTAACCAAGAGATATTTAAAAGCATTTTCAAGATGCAAAAGTTAGATTTTAATTAGCAACAGCTAAGTATCTGTAGTGTAATATAGTAGTAAGTTACCAGTAACCCTCACACAGCAGAAAATACATATAAACTGCAGATTATGTTAAAGCAACTGTAATGTTGCAAACAAGGATCAGAAGGCAAGAGTTAAGGCTAATACAGACATTAACTCTGCCAAATTGCACACATGGTATATTGAAGACTAAAATACTTAATTAAGAAATATACATTTCATTAACCTAAATAGATTATATAAACATATGATCTGGATGAAGCAAACTCATCCCCTTCCCCACACAGTTTCTCACACTAATCACCTCTGGGCACAGATTTCACCACCCACCCCTGCAAACTACAAAATGAGCAAGGCAAAGGGAAACCTTTATTAAAGGCCAGAAGAGGCCTTTGACTCAGCAATCCCGCCCAATTCTCATCCCCGGGCAGCCAGAGCGGTGGTATTGTAGCCAAGTCCGGGGGGAGGGTGGGGCAGAGGGCGAGGGTTGGGCCCTGCTGCTGGGCACCTCGTCTTGTCTCCATTGAGAGGAGATGAGGGGAGGGAAACAAAGGCCCGTGGTAGAGGGATGAAGGGTAAGGCTGCGCGACAGGCCTGTGGTGGGTGCACATAAAAGGCCTGGGTGTCCTAACGGGACTAGGCGAACACGGAGTAGGGCGAAGCCGCAGCCCAACATAGAGGAGGAAGCCCTGCGTCCCCTTCCCCTTGTGGGGGGTGGGAACAGCTGCGGCCACACGACAGCCAGCCCCGGCAAGTCATGTGCGTTGCCCAAAGCCGCCCTCCACCATTTCACACAGCCGCTCTAAGAAGAGAGCGACGGCCCCTTCCCAGCGCCACGTTGCCCCCTCGCCAAGCACGACCATTGCGCTCCAAGGCTAAGCCAGGCGGACCGCGGGAAAAAGCCTCCCCCCGTGCGGGTCGCTTCGCTTTGTCCAGTGAACGGTACGCGCCCACTGAGCCTCCGCGGTGGGTGCTGCCGCATCTCCCCAGGCTGCCCCCCAGCTCCAGTGTCTAACCACTCTCCTCCCCACTCTCCTCGCATTGCACCACGCTGAGGCCCAGGAACCTTCCGCCTACCTCGGGGGAGAGGCACCCACTAGAGATCCCGGGGCTCAGCTCCCCTTTCTCCCGCCCAACGCCGCCACTTCCCTTCAGCTGGGGTGGCTGCTAAAGGCGGGCAACGGTGGCGGCGTTGGGGGGCGGGGGGGCCGGACCTCTGCAGTTACACCAAACACGAGCCCAGCTGCAAGGGATTTGGGGCGCTGCCCAATTCACGGCGAGGTTAAATTGGAAGCGAGAGAAAGAGAGAAGGATACAGACTTCAATGGTGCCCGGCGGCTCGGGTTTCCCGTCTCCTCCTTGCTCCCTGCGCGCACTGAGCAGCAGCGACATCTGAGGGGGGTGGGGGCAGAGGCTGGGGCGGCTACTGCGGGGTGTGAGCGCTGAGCTGCGCGCTAGCTGGCGGCGGGGCACAGCGCACAACGCCGCCTACACGCGAGCTGCAGCCTCCTGCCACTGCTGCTGCCGTGTCGCCAGTGCGGGAGCGAGAGGGGGGCCAGCCAGGGCTTCTCTCCGAGAGGGCAGCTTGAAACACGGGGACGCGGCCTCAGCGAGCGCCTGGGCGAAGCAAGATGCCTCGCGGAGACAGAGAGAGCGACTGGGTGAGTCCCGGGGCCCATGAGCGCGCGCTATGGCCGCCTGGCGAATGGCCACTGCCAGCCTCTGCCTGGGCGCGGCTCCGAGCCGGGACGGGCCCAGCGCCCGAGCGCAGAGCCGGCGGGGGAGAGTCCCCGCGTCGGCCGAGGGGCTGTTAGAGGAGGGTTGGGGGCTCGCAGCTCGGTTAGGGAGGAGAACGTGGGGGCTGGTCGGGGCGAGGCGGCTCCCGCGCGGGGAGGAGGAGGGGGTGCGTGAGGAGGGGATCTTGGGGGGGGGGCAGAGGAGTTCGGGGCGCTTCACTCCTTTGCCCGGAGGGGGAGGATGGGGCCACGCGGCCTCTTTCCCGATGGCGGGCGGCGGGAGACCGCGGCCATTTCCCCACTGAGCTCGGCGAGGGGGAGGGGAGCCGCCGAAGCGCCATTTCCCCGGCGAGCCGGAGGCAGCACTCACCCTTTGTTGCGGGGCCGCTGTGCGCGGAGCTGGCTACCAGGGGGTCTGCCCTTCTCGCTCGATCTTGGGCCCGGCTGGCGGCGTCTCGGTGCTGGCGCCAAAATTCGGCCACTTATCACTTCCTCCCTGGCGGCCCAAGGCAAAGGGACCAGCCCGCCAACAAAGGAGATCTCGGGGGCGCGCACTCACCGCGCTCCGGGTTTGCCCCACTGGTCCCTGCCTGCACCACAGGTGGGGAAAAGGGGGCCTTTGGCTAATTATATCTCTTTTGCTGCGAGGAGCAGTCTCCGGGCAGCTTCGGCAATTTCCGGAAAAAACCCGAAGCGGGAGCAGAGTCCGAGCCGAGCAGCTTCGGCTTTGCTCGGACACGAGAGGCTCTCCGGCTTTTTTGCCGGAAATTGCCGAAGAGGCCATTTTAGGCGATGATTCCTGTTTCGGCTCTTTCCGGAAACTGTCGAAGTGAATCGAATCACAGTCCGTGGCCGTTCGTTTTTTCCCGGGCAGTGCCGAAGTGGAGTAGGTCCACGACGACGCCTGTTTCGGCTCTTTCCGGAGAGAGCCATTGCTAAAGGAGTTGCTGAATTTTTACTACGCTATTGAAACACAAAGAAGCGTTCCGCAGAACTGTGGGCCGTCTCGGGGGGTGTTTAATTCCACTCGCGATCAAAACAGCCGAATACAGTTATGAGTGGGAAGGGGAGCGAGGGACAGACCACTGCGTGGCGATGCATTTAAAAATACGTAACAGTTAAGGCAGCCATTACTAGAAAGGTTGAGTCCTATTCTCGAACAGGGTTACGTAGACCACGAGGTGTATGGTACGCAAATAGTGCAAATTTGGCTCGTACAGCTGCGAAAGGTGCGTTTTGGTTTGCAGTAGTTAGTATATTTACGTAAGGAAAGACTTATTCGTAAAACTGTACGCTTTTAGCGCAGGTCTAGTAGTTGGAACTTTCCCGTTAGTTGATGCGCATGGTGGCGCAGTGGGCGAGAGTTGGTGGTTTTCCGTAGCAGAGACGTTAGAGGGGAGGAAGGTTCTGGAAGCGCCGGCGGCCGTTGGGCTGGTGCGCAGCACAGGGAGGCGGGGGTACACGCTGCGGCAACAGCGCAAGCGGAGGCGAGTCCTAGAGCCGCCTGACAGACCGTTTAACCGAGCTCCCGTTACGCTAGCGAGCCGCGTGCGCCCTAGGGGTGACCATGGAGGGCAGTAAGCGAGCCGGGTCTCTCTCTGGCCCTGCGAAACGCCGGGATCAGGCCGGGGAGGCACAGATGGTAATGGCGGTAACAAGGGGGAGGGGTAAAATGGCAGCGGGACGGGTGGTGGGGGGGGGGGGTGAATAGTCCCGGGCCTGGGAGGGGAGGTGACCGGGCCCTGCGGCAGGGAACCTCCGCCATGAAACGCCTGAGAGGAGTGGCGGGTAGGGAGAGGCGCAGCATCTCTCCGTGGCGGGAGGGGTGGGGGGTGTCTGGGAGCAGGTGGGTTGGCTGAGAAGGGCGGTAGCTAGTTCTGTTCCGGCCCGAGGGAGAGGGGCTGGGGTAGCCGGGGCCCTCTTCCCGAGGGCGGGGGGCTGGTGGAGCGGCCGTAGCCGACCCTTAGCGGCCGGCCAGAGACGATTTCCCCTCCTCCGCGGCATCGCTCTCCCCACAGTGGGCGCGCGCTCCAAAGCAGCAACCATTTTCCTGCTCTGGCCCCTCGCGGCGGCCCCAGTCTCCCGGCACCGCCACATGGCGGGCGCGGCGCGGCCGCCGCTTTGCGCTTGATGCTCTCAGGCCTTTGCGGCGCCAGTCCTGCTGCCGCGTTGGGTGGGGACGCTGAGGAGGACTCGTGGAGTCAATAGGACTAGCTCCTTTTGAGTAGAGGCTGCGCAGTGTTGGGGGACCGGGGAATCTGCCCCCCCCCATCATCCCTTAGGGGCCTCATCCCTCGGCGCTCCTTTTTTTTGGCGGGCACGCAGTTCTCGGATGCTGATCTGAAGCTCCCGCTCTTCTATCTCTGGCCGCCATTTTTGTTGATTATGATCTTAACCTGCTCGAGTTTGCAACAGTTTAGAGCCATTCGTTCCCTGCCTCTGTAGGTGGTGTTCTATAAAACACATTCCTTGTGATTGGACGCTGTCCTCTCAAAAAGAGGTTCCACTTTTCCCCACCCTTTGGAGATTCGCTCATGTCGTGGGACATTGTATCTCTTAGAATAGGCAGACTCCTAGTTACTCATCATAATCTTACCCATCGTCCGAGTGCGGGGAAGATGCATTATGGAAAGATCTAAAGACCGGTTATACCCTATTCTTTTATTGTAATTTTGTACAAAAATGAGTTTTCACCAAGATTATAATAGAATGAAGGAAAACCATCAGATGGTTTGTGTCATGTGTATTTTATACCAATTAATTTTAACTCTGGAATTAATTGATGGTATTTCATTTTACCTGAAGGCTTTCTTTTAAGTTGCTATATGAGACACTTGGGCCTTGCTTTTCACTACAAACATTAGATCAGTGTAGCTATGCCGACAGAGCTCCCTAGTGGAAAGTGGTGTTTCTGTCAGCAGAGTAATCTGTGTGCCCTTCCCCCTTCACTCCCTAGAAGTCTCAAAACTCAGAGTCCATGTGCCATCCAAGGCAGAGCATGGCATGGGGTTACGTACTTGAGCAAGTCAGTACTGTACTTTGGGACATGCTATTTTTGATGTACCACATGGTAATTAAAAGTTGAGACTCCAATGGCAAACTTCAGAATATTATTTCTGTAGCTAATCCTTAACTGAAGTGTGTGGTCACAGTATGAAAACTTTAGCACTGAAACTTACTTTATTTTAGGTCACAGCATGCTGCTCCACCCTCTCCCCCACCCCCCTGAAACAGTTCTTTGCCTATAATGTTCTCAAACTTTCTTAGTGCAAACATCAATTTAACAGGGGGACTAGGCTGTTTACTGGGCTACCCCTTTTTCCTTCCTGGTCATGCTGGCTGCCTCTTGTCTCAGTAGCATTTTGCTTGTGTTGTGAAAATATTACACAATTACATATATTTTTAGCTGTCTTGCAAGAAACTAGTTACCAAGTGTTCTGCAGATCACCAGAAGTTTCATATCATAGAGTCTAGGTGGACCAGGTGGGGAGGTACTGTGTTTTATTGGACCAACTTCCATTGTCTTGTCTCTCTAATATCCTAGGACCAAAATGGCTACAACAATGCTGCTTATTATAGTAATAATTATTTACAGGGCTTGAAATACTTTCTGAAGATCATCTGTTGCCAGTATATGTAATTTAAAAATACCTGCTTTGGTCTGCTTGCATGCCAAATGATAGCGATTTGATCTAAGTTTCATTAGCAGTCCATTTCTGCCAAACACTGACTCTGCTTTCCCCCACTCCAGTTAAGAGTTTGAGGTGAGAGTGTGCTTTGTGAAAAATAAAATGTTTATGCAAATATCTCATATCATCATGCAGTGGCCCAAATATTCCCATTGACTAATGGTAGATTCAGGTCCTTTATCTTCCCATTTCTTCTCTTTCCGTTGTTAGCAGCTTGAAGAATATTGTGTTTAAAAAAAAAAATTGGGATTTTTGGGGTCTGTATATGGGTTAGTACTGACTCAGCTTTTGATAAGACTCTCTGGGTAGGTCTACACTTACCGCCGGGTCCGGCGGTAAGCAATCGATCTTCTGGGATCAATTTATTGTGTCTTGTCTAGACGCGATAAATTGATCCCGGAAGTGGTCCACACCGGTACTCCAGCTCGGCAAGAGGAGTACGTGGCATCGACGGGGGAGTCTGCCTGCTGCGTCTGGACCCGCGGTAAGTTCGAACTAAGGTACTTCGAATTCAGCTACGTTATTAACGTAGCTGAATTTGCGTACCTTAGTTCGAAGTGGGGGGTTAGTGTGGACCAGGCCTCTGTGTGCCTGCTGCTTTCTTCAGGCTTTGCAGATTGTTTTGCAGCAGTGCAGTAAAGTAACTAGAATGATAAAATTGAACAGTAAGACTTTTTACATCATTGTTGCAAACCTACCTACTGACTGCAGAGCCTGAGAGAGGCAGCAGGATATGCAGCTATATCAAAAGCAGATTCAGTATTCTTTCTCTAATAATTTCTTTCAGCTATTGGGGCACACTATGTAAGTCTTTAGGCAAGATCAAGAAGCATTTATTGGTCAATGAGAAAATTCAACTGGAAAATAAATTGAAGGGGATACTGCTTTTAAAACTATTTAAAAAAAAAATCTTGTGTAATGCCTGAAGTATTTTTTTCAAATGCTCAATGTTAGTTTTTGATTACCTGTTAGACTACCTTTTTTTTCTCTCAACATGAATAGTGAAACAGATTAGCCAGCTACACTTTTGTTAATAGTCTGGTTCTGGTCAGTATTATTAGGTTCTTGTACCCTAGTCCAATGCTCCAGTGTTGGCGGTATAAAATATGCAGGAATTTTTTTGAAGTTATTTCCATTAAAATAAACCAAAAATTGAAGTGTGTGTGTGTGTGTGTGTGTGTGTGTAACCTCAGTTTTTACAAATTCTGTATTAGAGCAAATTTGACCAAGCCAATACTTTAAAAAAAAAAAAAAAGAGAGAGAGAGAGACATGTTTTTGAAGACTTGAAAAGTAACCCATTAAAATTTATCAGTATTCCCAAAATTTATCATTAGTAAGTGTCTCTTCATCCCAAACATGATGATTCTAAAGGAAAAAGGATCTGGCCTTTCAAAATTACTTACCCAAGTGAGTGGGTAAGCAGAATTTTGCGAGGGAATAATTAGGTATCCAATATCGGGGCAAACAAATGCAACAAGGCATTCATTCCATCTTTTTGATGGTGTAAACTGCTCTGGAAACTTTTATTGATCTTGAAATTTCTAATTGTGCTAATAGCTGCTTCCTTTCCAAGGTAGTGATTCTTCTCCAGTTTCATAATAAACTCTTCAGCTGTTAATTGAGTTCTTCATAACTTTGGCTATTATGTATTATGGTAGCATCTTAACACCTCAGTCAGGATCATGGTACCATCATGCTAGACATAGTACACACAGTGAATATTGTCCCTGATTCAATAAACTTCAGCTGTTGGCCATTTTAAGATGAATTGCTTTTATTCCTCCTCTTTATATATTGCTGCTTCAGTATCATAAAATATACTATATACCAGGGATGGCCAAACTTACGTACCCTCCAAGCCACATACTATAATTTTCAGAAGTTCGAGAGCCAGGGGCACCTGCCTGAACCCCACTCCTACTGAAGCCCTGAGCCTCAGCATGTGTTTACTGCAGGGCTGAAGCCCAAGTCTGGTAGGTGGAGGATGGGCGGGGCTCAGCGAGCTGCCCTTAGTGCAAAAGAGCCTGCATGCACCTTGCAACCCTTGGTTTGGCCACCCCTGGTACATACCTTAGTTTTCTGATGGCCTTAATCAACTGACTAGCAAAAGATAAATTTGCCTTTCTAAAGGCTAGATCTTTATTTTACCTGCTTTTCAATAGTTTAGGTTTTTTTTAAAGTATATTGTATGACCGCTTACTGCTGCTTAGAACTGCAAAACATAAAATCTGTTTGCCTTCACATAATTTCCCTAGAAAACAGCCCCCATATCTTACTCGAAAATAGCCACACTTCAGATAAAATGAGGAAAGAAATGGTAAGCTGCTTCCCAGTTGGGGCCTGATCCTACTCATATTGAAGTCAATGGCAAAACTCCCATAGCTCCTTAATGTGCACCTCATGAGAGCTTTAATTCTCCACATGTGAATGAATTGATGAAATATTTATTTAATAGCTTAAGGTTTTTGGTGTATGAGCCTATACGTTTTTATTTTATTAAAGAAGCACCCCCACTCCCCTTTTTTGTGTGCCTCATATAGAAGCTTGTTTCTCCTTTTCTGGTTTGTATTGGTGAACATCAATTTGAGCACAAACACTTTATTTTATATTTAAAAATAAAATAGCCTGCGTTTTGGAATGAACAACATAAATTGGTATCTTGTGATCTAGCAGAGTAACTCCTCATTTAAAGTCATCCAGGTTACGTTGCTGATCAATTAGGGAACATGCTCCTTTAAAGTTGTGCAGTGCTCCCTTCTAATGTCCTTTGGCAGCTGCCTGCTTTGTCCACTGCTTGGGGGAAGAGCAGCCTGTTGCAACTAGCTAGTGGGGGCTTGGAACCAAGGTGGACCGGCAGTCCCCTATCAGCTCCCCTAAGTTCCATGTGCAGCAGCTGCCCAGCAGGCTATCAATTGTTGCCAGTTCAGTTGTCCCTCCCCCCATTGCCATGTGCTGCTCCTGTCCTCCGCCTTGGAGCTTCTCCCCAAGACTCCTGCTTGCTGTGCATGAGGGAGGGGAGGAAGAGAGGGACTAATGTCAGTGTGTCCCCCTGCTCCTACACCCCGCTTACCCCATCTTCATAGAGCAGGGAGGACACACAACAGGGCTCAGGAGGGAGAGAGCTTGCTGGCAGCAGCTCTGGTCTCAGCAAGCTGATCTAATTCACAAGGCAGTGTACTTAAGAGTAGGGTCAGCGTACTTAAAGGACGGACACACAGCCCCCCACCGTGTGTGTGTGAATCTGTCTGTGATGCTGTCTCCCCTCCCTCCATTCCTGCTGCCTTGTAGAGTGTGAGAGTAAACCCTTGAGGGCTCAGCCAATTGCTAGTTCATCATTTAGCAGTAAGGCATTCCCTGGGAAATATCCCACCCCTGACTCCTCCACCTCAACCAAGCTTCACAATCATCATCACCGTGTACCAGTATTAAATTGTTTGTTTAAAACTTTTGTGTGTGTGTGTGTGTCTCTCTCTCTCATATATAGATATAGATATAAATAAAAATATGTATTTTTTGTCTGGTGGAAAAAACATTCCCTGGACCCTAACCCCCTCATTTACATTAATTCTTATGGGGAAATTGGATTTGCTTAACATTGTTTCGCTTAAAGTTGCGTTTTTCAGGAACATAACTGTTAAGTGAGGAGTTACTGTAAAGAGAGCACAGCTCATCAATTATAATCTATGGTTTTTTAAAGAAGATGCTATTGCAGGAAGGAAAACTTGATGGTGTTTCAGAGGGCACTTCTCCAGTTCTAAGTACTTAAAACCTAATTTTCATTTTTAATATATTTCTGAGGCGAAGGAAGGTAATTTAAAAAAACCTGTGAAATTGTCAAGCGCTACCTTTATAATATATGGGTCTGTACTGAATGGCAATAATACAACTTCAAATAATCATAATCATTTTGGTGAAAATGAATATTCATTGACATTTGTGAACATGTCTAATGTCAGACTGTCTTCTCAGACAGTACTATGGGAGAATTGCAAATGACATTAATACTATATTCTCTAAATTAGAGAGAAAAGGAGCAGTTTCGCAAACTGTTCATTGGTGGCTTAAGCTTTGAAACAACAGAAGAAAGTTTGAGAAACTACTATGAGCAATGGGGGAAACTTACAGACTGTGTGGTAAGTTGCATGTGCTAATATATGCTGATAATGTGGACTTTACAACTTTGTAAAAATTGCTTGCCATTTTCTGAAGTATAAGAAGGCAAATGGAAGCATCTAGTTGATTCCTGTATGTGAAATCTTTAAAAAGCTTTATGTATAAATTGCAGTTGAAGTCAACAATTTCATGAACAATATGGATGATGGAGGGTAAAGCCAATTTTTTCACTTCTGTAATGCAGAATTATACCATGCAAATACTTAATTTAATCAGTATGGGTAATTGGGTTCAAACATCTGCTTTTGCGTAGAAAGCAAAGAAAATCTAAATTAAAGATATGAAGACTTATGCTCACGGCCCATTACTTTTGGTTTTTATTTTGTTTTAAATTTCCCAGAAATCTGGTGATGTTCATTACAAAAATAAGCTTTGTGCACCAATTTTTACCCCCTAACTTCAGGTTTTTGGGTTAACTTTGCAGGATAGGAGAACAAGAGGGAAAAAAAAGGAACAAATAGAGACACATACGAGTATTTAAAGTAAATGCAGGTTTAGTTTCCATTTGGAGCAGGTTGCCGGAGCAGGAAGGTTCTGGCTTTTTTTTTTTTTTTTTAGGACTTGAAAAAACGCACGTGCACACGCGCGCATGCATGTGTTAATCTTCCACTACGTTGCCTTACTTTAACAGACAGCTTCACATTTACACGTAGGCCTGGTCTACATCTAAAAATTAGATGACTTAACTACATCGCTTAGGGTATGTGAAATTTTGCGCCCTGTGAAACATTGACCTAACCTCCACTGTAGATGAAGATAGGTCAATGGAAGAATTCTTTCATCAGCCTAGCTACCCCTTTTCGGAGAGGTGTATTAACAACATAGATGGAAAAACCCTTTGGTTGATGTAGGAAGTATCTGCACTAAGGCACTGCTATAGTGGCATAGCTATAGCACCATAGCTGTGCCCCTGTAGAGTAGACCTACCCTTAGACTAACTTATTAGTAACACAATTCCCTAATGTAATGTATTGCATTTTCTTAACCTAATCAGTATTTTCATGTACTTGAGTGGTCCAAAATTTAGGTGAAAATCGATTAAAAAACAAATAGAAAATTAAGGACCTTACTTATACTTGGCTGTAGCGGTAGTATGAAAACTTAATAGTGGAATAATAAAACTTCCTGACTTGTTTGCAGGTGATGAGGGATCCTGCAAGCAAACGATCGAGAGGATTTGGTTTTGTAACATTCTCCTCCATGGCCGAAGTTGATGCAGCCATGGCTGCAAGACCTCACTCAATTGATGGAAGGGTAGTTGAGCCAAAACGAGCAGTAGCCAGAGAGGTGAGCAAAGTACTGAAAAACAGAGGCTTTTTACGTTATGAAAGATTGTCTCTGATTTGGTGAGAAACTAGCTTATTCTTACCGATAGACATTTCAGTGCTTACTTTTTCTTATAACGAAGAGGCTCTGGTTATGGGCACATGCCTTTTTCCTTTTCCTTTCTTCATCTTACCATTTGTAGACGCTTTACAGCAGTACACATGCAGAGGTTGGCTTCTGCCAGTTTGAATTTAGGACTTGATTGACAGAAACCATTTCCGCTTTTTAGGTTGAGTGACTACTCCATGGGTGGGGCCGTAAATATCAAAAGTCCCTACCGTTTAATCCCTACTGTTTTAGGTTGGATATCCTAGTCAAAGAAGCAGCATTTGGGGAGCTGTTCTTTTTGGGACTAGAGATCAAGGATGAGATTCTGGCACCACTGAAGACAATGGGAGTTTTTTGCTAGTGACTTCAGTGGGGCCAGGATTTCACCTAAAGTTATCTGGCATTTAAAAGATAGGCAGACAAATTAAATGAAGTTGTCTGGAATTTGAATACAGTTGGTTAAAATGAAAAGGACCCAGTCAGTTTATAGATCACATTTCTGCCTGAAAATTTGTTACTTACTATTCTTGCAAGTAAATGTGAGATTTCTCCTAATATTTCAGTTTTATCTATCTATCTATCTATCTATCTATAACTTTGTACTTTTGATTACACTTCATGTATAATCATTTTCATTCTTTCTGCAGCATAGCCTGTTCCCCTCTTGCTTGTTTAGAGCTTTTCACATAGCAACCAGAGGTAGTTGCTTTAAAAAATAGCAAAATGATTGTAAAATTAAAAAAAGGCACAGGCATTCCAGATATGGTTTACTTGAAAACACTGTAAATTCTTAAAATTGATTAGATTTCAAGTTAACTGTCTTTAAGATCATGATAGAGTCCATATGCAAAACTCTCTCTTCTACTACCTTAGTAGTTTTGAAAAAAATATTTAATTCTTTCAAGGAATCTGGAAAACCTGGTGCTCATGTTACTGTGAAAAAGCTGTTTGTTGGTGGAATTAAGGAAGATACTGAGGAACACCACCTTCGAGACTACTTTGAGGAATATGGGAAAATTGACACTATTGAAATAATTACAGATAGACAATCTGGTAAAAAGAGAGGTTTTGGCTTTGTTACGTTTGATGACCATGATCCTGTGGATAAAATTGTATGTAAGTAAACTTCATTCCACAATTTCATCTTACAATATTGCTACTTAAGGACCTGATATAGATAACACTTAAGCATGTGAGTAAGTTTTTAAATTTAATTGGATTACTTACATGCATAAATGTTTGTAGGAGCATGCAATAATACTACCTGAAATTATCCTGTCATCTTTATAATTTAGACTTCTGGATGATTGGAATTGGTATTGCAAAAATGTGAGGAGGAAAAATGATTTTCTTTGGCAATTTAGCCATTCCTGAGTTAAACTGTAGAAGCATCTTTTACTGCATGTAATTTCTTAAATTTTTATGATTTACAGTGCAGAAATACCACACCATCAATGGCCATAATGCAGAAGTAAGAAAAGCTTTATCTAGACAAGAAATGCAAGAAGTTCAAAGTTCTAGGAGTGGAAGAGGAGGTATTTGAGTTTCACTTTATGCTCTTGGGTTTAGTTTTCCTATAATACATACTTAACAGGAATCTAAAATCATCCTAGGTAACTTCGGCTTTGGGGATTCGCGTGGAGGTGGTGGCAACTTTGGTCCAGGACCAGGAAGCAACTTCAGAGGTGGATCTGGTAAGGCTATCAGGTTTATCATGTGTTTTTTGGATTTCAGTTTGCTCTGTAGGTTACTACCATCTACTGCAGTATTGGCAACAAAATCTTCTTTTAGAAAAGACTAATAACAAACCTCTTAATATGACAATACTAACCTTTCTGATTAGAAATAACAAAATTGAAATGAATCTATATAAATGTATGAAGTCAGTGTTTTTGAGATGCTAGTTCACATAATCTAAAGAAGCACTGTGACCTGGTCCATTTTAGAGACTGTATACAAAGTAATAGAACAGATTGCTAGAGTAAATTATTACAATTTTAGAGTGGGCTTTTAAGTATAAATAATTGTCAAGGTAGCAGCTTCCTGGTTGCCAATCTTCAGTTCAAGTCCAGAAATGCAACTCTTCTTTAAGAGAAGATGATTATTTAAGGTGATGGTTGTATGCCTTGTTTCTGACAGATGTGTATTTCTTGGTTTAGGGTGCATATGTCTGAAGTTTTAAATTCAAATTATCCAAGTCCATTATACTTCTCATATATACCCCCTAGAAATGGCTGTGGGTCTTTTTTTCAGGTTGGGGGGAGGGGGGCGCTGAAAATAAATACGAGAAATACCAGTCCCCAAAGTGATTTTATTTATCCTTAGAGAAGGTTAGTCACAGTTTGAAAACTACTGTAACATTTTGAAATTTGTATATCAGATGAATACAGCAGTTTATAATGGTTGAAATTTCATGATCTGTGTTTAGGGTATTATGTTTCTCCTGCAAGAGTTGATCTCAAATATGGTATTTGTGACACCAGTTTTTGAAAGGGTCATACACACAGCATCTGCTTGTATTTTGTAGGTTTAAAAATAAACTGGTTTTTGTGGGTTTTTTTTTTAAAGAACTATAATTTGTCATCTCAATTTTAAAAATTTAAAGCATCTTTATGTATTTTAAAAATTCCAGCTCACTATTAAGAGTAAACTTTTTTTCTAGTTCCGTGCAGATGAACTAAAACAAATACTTATTTCCAACAGATGGATATGGAAGTGGTCGTGGATTTGGTGATGGATACAATGGATATGGTGGAGGACCAGGAGGTTAGTGTAGACTAGTGGGTTTTTGTAACTTCTCATACTTTGAAAAGGTTCTGTATTTTCTGTTACTAATCATCTTAAGCAGTAGAGCCATATTGATCTGGTTCAAGAACAATAAATAACTGCTGACTAGTTTTAATCCTTGGTCTTTAACTGTGTGGTTTGCCATATGTCCCTCGTCTCCTGCCCCTGAAAACCTGATTTCTATCTGCAGTTTTTCTCATTTTCTTTTTCAGCCCTATTTTTGGCTATCTCACTCCAGTGCTAGATTATGCTACACCTAAAGACCTGCACTTGCTGATAAATGTGTGCAAGCATAACCAGTCTGGTTGTTTTCCCTAAGGCCTTCTTGCATTCAAATCCATGTTTCTCATTTGGAAGTATATAATACTTTTGCCACACTACTCAAAGTAATTAGTTCATCCTGATGGCTCATGCTTATGTACAATTTCCTCCCCCATGCCTGAACCACACACTCAAAGCCTTCACCCTAGTAAAAAATCATGTCTTGCACTGAGTTTTTCCTTTCTATACTAACGTTTTGTGTTCCGTTATGCAGAAAGTCTGTCAAAAGAACTGGTAAAGAAAGTAACTTTTTAGAGACTCGAAAATGTAGTATTAACTGCAGCTCACTGTTGCTCAGCAGTGCTTTCCTAAACTAATCAGCTTTCTGAAAAATTCAGGATTTATGTAAAGAAAAACCTGTCTCTTTAGATCTAAATATCATGCATTGGTATCATTTTTGTTTTAATCCTTAGGCAAAAACTGCAGTCAGACTAAACAGTTACGGGGGAGTATATAGCTTTAAAAATTTCTATTTGTAGAAATCGCCCTTCAAAGCTTCCTGTTGGCCTTTTTTGTCCTTCAGTAGACTGATGCTGAAGAAAACTAAAATCTTAGTCTTAGCAGAACACTGTGTGATCTGAGGAATAGTACAACTGACATTTATAATGTAAAGTTACTATTTAAAGGCTTATTTCATAATAGGTGGCAATTTTGGAGGTAGTCCTGGTTATGGAGGAGGAAGAGGAGGATATGGTGGTGGAGGACCTGGATATGGCAACCAGGGTGGGGGCTACGGAGGTGGTTATGACAACTATGGAGGAGGTAATACATTTGCTTAAAACATTTAACTGAAAGTTTAGTTTTGGACTAGCCTGAGCAAGATTATTGACTTGAGAATATTTTACTTCATAATTGTTGTCAAAACCAGTATGCCATTTTCTATGGTCAGTGAGGAAAAATAATTGACTTTAGTGAAAGACATTCCTCTTCTTATTACTTTTTTTTTGTTTTTGTTTTTTTAGTCTTGATTTGTTAGGTTTGTAATAACAGAGAAATAATTCTTACATTTAGCTCTTTTTGTGTCAATAATATAGGCAATTATGGAAGTGGAAACTACAATGATTTTGGAAACTATAACCAACAGCCCTCAAACTATGGTCCAATGAAGAGTGGAAATTTTGGTGGTAGCAGGAACATGGGGGGACCATATGGTGGAGGTATTGTATATGTCATGGGTTGAATTGGGACCAAACTTTTCAGTGGCCTTTGATCCTTTGTAGAGACCAGGGGACACGAACCAGTTAACCTGTGTAGAGAATTGCTGCATAGTCTTTTGTAAATCCCACTTGCCAGCAGAATTTTAGAGCTAGTAAACAATAGTGCAAAGAGTGGTAGTGGTTATCTGTGAGTGCGCCCAAAAGAAAAATAAATTATCAGCATTAAAACAGTATGATGATTTCAAACAGCAAGATCACTATTTGGTGTGAAGACCAGTTTTCTCAAAGCAGGAACAGTTAGGGTTTTTTTTTGTGTTGTTTTTTAAATATGTATATATGTTTACTAATAGTTTTTGTTTACCAGATTGTACTTGGGTCAGGTATGAACTCTCAGTGGTCTGGTCAATATAGAGTTAGTTTTGGGATACTAACTTCATGCCCATTAAGTCTGTTTGTTTGTAAAATGTGATATATGATGTAATATCACTTCTTCCATGCCCCTTCCAAATTTTAGTGTTGGTAAATGTCATAGGGATATCAGTCAGACAATAATTAGTTTTGGCAATGGTTTTTTTTCCCCCCCAAATAAGCCTCCTCCTTACATCCCTTAGCATTAGTCAGAGCAATGTGAACAAATTATTTACTATAGTAGTAATTACCACCGACTCACTACTCTCCGCTAAACTTTTTGTTCTTTCTCTCTCCCATATTAGGCTCATTATAATATTTCTGCCTTTTCTTTTTGGTCAGCAGCTTCTAAGCATCAGAGGGGTAGCCGTGTTAGTCTGAATCTGTAAAAAGCAACAGAGGGTCCTGTGGCACCTTTGAGACTAACAGAAGTACTGGGAGCATAAGCTTTCGTGGGTAAGAACCTCACTTCTTCAGATGCAAGACTTCTTGCATCTGAAGAAGTGAGGTTCTTACCCACGAAAGCTTATGCTCCCAGTACTTCTGTTAGTCTCAAAGGTGCCACAGGACCCTCTGTAGCTTCTAAGCAATAATGCTTTACATGTGCAAAGCACGCAAAGGGAAATTTACTTCAGACCAGTTTTCTTTAAGGTGTAGTGTGTGGGTGGACTGATGTACCCATATAATACTTGTTGCATGATCAGGCCCCAAGAGTGTGCAGCATGAATTTCCTTATTTGATTATATGTTTAAACCATTGGAATTTCTCTTGCTGCAAGAATCTTGTTCTGTTTTCAAAATGTGATTATCAAGACAGTTCTTGGGGGGGATAATCTCTCATAGAGGACAATTACATGTTAGCTTTATATTCAAGGTGATGTGCACATTGTCCTCTTGAATTAAACTGAATATAATCTTCTTGTAAATATACAGTAAATGTGCCTGGGTTTAAAAAAATAAAGATGTAAATGTCCTCTATCCTGTTCCAAAAATGCAGGAAACTATGGTCCAGGAGGCAGTGGAGGAAGTGGTGGATATGGAGGGAGGAGCCGTTACTGAGCTTCTACAAACTTGCCATGGGTAAGTATCTTTATAAGTGCTAAAATTGCAGTGTTTCTTGAGACTTAGCTGCAGGAGTAAAAGCTTTTTAGGATCATATTATCTTTCCTTTAAAAATTCATTAGATGGATAATTTCATAACCTATTTTTTACTCTTTACTTCTGTTGAAACAGGCTTCACTGTATAAATAGGAGAGGATGAGAGCCCAGAGGTAACAGAACAGCTTCAGGTTATCGAAATAACAATGTTAAGGAAACACTTACTCAGTCATGCATAAATATGCAGTGATATGGCAGAAGACACCAGAGCAGATGCAGAGAGCCATTTTGTGAATGGATTGGATTATTTAATAACATTACCTTACTGTGGAGGAAGGATTGTAAAAATGCCTTTGAGACAGTTTCTTAGCTTTTTAATTGTTGTTTCTTTCTAGTGGTCTTTGTAAGAGTGTAGAAGCATTCCTTTGATAATGTTAAATTTGTAAGTTTCAGGTGACATGTGAAACCTTTTTTAAGATTTTTCTCAAAGTTTTGAAAAACTATTAGCCAGGATCATGGTGTAATAAGACATAACGTTTTCCTTTTAAAAAATTTAAGTGCGTGTGTAGAGTTAAGAAGCTGTTGTACATTTGATTTAATAAAATAATTCTAAAGGAAATACTGTGTAATTATAGATTTTTTTTAAAAAAAATATATATTGTAAAATAAGGCAAGGAGTGGGTAGTATAAGGTCCCACAAATAATACAAAGCTGTTGTTGTACATGTAAAATTAAATGCTGGTCAGAAAAAGTATGTTGTCTGTAAATTATCAGGTTTAAAATATCTAGATAACTTAAGGGATATCTCTGCAAGGAGAAACACCTTTTTAGATCTTTTAGATGCTGCTTCTTCAATGGCAAGGAAAGGAAATATCCCCAGCGAGGTACTCTTCCAGGGACACAGGTCTAGTACAAGAGAACTCTTGAAAACGGCACTAAGTTCAGCCAGTCTTAAAAAGCTGCGCTGTATTTCTGCAAAGCTTTAACTACCGTAGTTTTATAAGGATGCCAACGAAGGCTGAGGGTGTAGAGCAAAATAGTTCTAAGCTTCAGTTAAACTTCTTTAGGTAAGATCTTATTTACTTTTCCTTTCTTAATGTTCCAAAAACAAGAAACTAATACTATGACAGTCTCTTTCAGTATAGTGGTTATCATATGTAGTTTAACATAGCAATGAATTGAGTTAACCATTACCAACTGAAGAGAATGTTGTGAATCCCATCTTTTTTTCTTGTATTAAATTTTGACATGTTTTTTTAAATTTCAGCTACTTAACATATTTTTTTCCTACTGGAATCTAGCTTTGATATGAGCCATCGACAAGCATAGACTGCTGCTACTGTACACTGCTACAGTTGAACAAATGAGACCTGCAAGTGTCCATTAGTAAAGTTTTGCAAGGGTTCCATACCTGGTGTTGGTAGTTTAAAATGGTAGGTCACAAGTTAATTAAATTATAAAACTTTCTTTACACTTTGCAACCTTTTATTTTTCTTGGGATTTTGATGGTTACAAGTGCAATGAAGATAGAGTAGCTGTACAATAGTGTTATGCTGTTGGAAGTGAAATGTACTGCATCTGTCTATTCTGGCTTCAGTATTTTATGTAGCACATTGCACCCTGAAGGATCCCAAGTAACTTTAGATTGTTTATATAATAGAGAATTTTCTTCACTACTGAAATGCATCTACCTCTAGTAAGGAATATGACATCCAATCTTCTTTAATGCTGCATAGTATTTCTTTAGGAGGACAAGTGAAAACTTCTTCAATTGTAACTACAGGTGGAATTTTATATATATGCAGAATGTTATTACCTAAATTGGAATTTGGCTAGGATACTGAGGTTTCCACGGTCTCTTCTAGTTCTTACAGCTAATAAATCTTAGTGCCAGATTCTGTCACCCTTACACTCTTCTCATTGAAATCAGAAAGATTTTACATGATATCATGCTACTCAGCATGTGTAAATTGGTAGAATCTAGCCCCTAGTTTATTTTTTGTATTGGTTTCCTTGCTTGAAACAGGCTGCACACCTAAAGAACAGGTATACAACTAATCAAAGGTGTATTCCTTTTGTGTTCTGCACACTAATGAATTGTTTATAATTTTTGAAACTGCTGAAGTTCTTCCATAGGTAATATGGATAGACATACATGATAAACCTCTTCAGATACACTTTATTTTTGTTTTCCTTTGGCAGGAAGGTGCCATGCTGCAGGTAACAAATGAAGAAGTGGTCAACCACAGACATGCTTCAAGAAATAAGAAATTCTGAATCATCAGAAAATAATTGCTTTTTCTGGCTTCATTAAAAATCTATAGGTTAAATGAATCCTGAAAATAAAACATCTCCGTTAGTACAGCGTCCTGTAATGCTGGGGTTTTTAAAAATATAAAATGATAGTAATAAATGTCTGTAAATATCTTGAATAAAATTCAGGCGGGCTAGGAAAAGCAGACCACTAATGTTATGAAATAGCAAATGTTCTGTGAATAGAAACATTAAATATATATTTTTAAAATAATTTTCATAGCTTTAAAATAAAAATATTTTATACCAAAGTAGTTCTAGTGTAATGATTAATAAACTTAATGTGTGTTGATAACAACACTGTTTATATACAGCTAAGTTAAGCCTTTTGAAAACATACATTTCATTTTGAGGGAGATGAAAACAACTTGACAACCATATTGATATAATTTGCATATCTAAGTAATCATTCACCCACATGTACTTTTTCTCTGCTGGGAGAAACAGCATGACACATTCAAGAAGCTGCTTTGATTTTTGGACAAAGTTTATTTTTCTAAATAAGTAGTTTATTGGCTGCAATTTTTATCACCCTGTATGAGAGAGTTTCTTCTAATTGTCTTTGAAAACTAATTGCTTAAGACAATTCAGATGAGTCAAAACTTGTTAAACAATAGCTGTCCTATTTAGAAACAGCTTTGCATTTAGCATGTAAGATGCAATGCAAAACTGTTATCTACCAAAACCCAAGATGACTCTCTTTTTTTGCTTTCTGTGTCTAATATTACATCTGGGGGAATTCTGTGCCACGGTGTGCACGCAGAATTCATGTCCCCTGTAGATCTCTCTGCTTCCCTGCAGGAAAAATTACTTTCTGATGGGGAAGCAAAAGGAAGCTGCAAGAACTGTCACATGACCCCTCCCCAGCAACCAGGGCGTATTGTTTCAGGTGCCCAGAGCAGCCAGTGGAGAGAGAAAGCACTGTGAGGCTGGGGATTCCCCAACTGGTGGCTCCTCCCCTGTCCTGGGCTCAGCTGCTAGTCCTGGATGGGACTTCCTCTTCCCTTGCAAGGAGGGGCTGGGACCAGGTCAGCCCCAGCCCCGGAAACCTCCCTCAGCGTCATAAAGCTCTGCGCACACACACCCTCTTCTTCCCACCCTCATCCCAATTCCTGTCCCTGTTGTTCCTCAGCTGCAGGGGGAGGAGTCTATATGGGGAGGTGCAACCCTTGTGCATCCAGGACCCCCACCCTCTGCTGAGCCCACCTTCTGTATCCAGAGTCCCCTTGCACCCGTACTACCCCATCTGGTTCCACCCCCTGCATCTGGGCTTCTGTTGAGTTTCCCTCCCCCCCCCCCTCCTGGTGCTTGGACCCCCCTATCCCACCAATCCCCATCACCCACACCATCCTGCTGAGACTCTCTGCTGATCTCCAACCATCTTCACCTAGGACCCCTGCAGAGTCCCAGGCCCCCTGCACCCGGAATCCCTAATGAACCTTTGTGCATCCAGATTGCCTGCACCCAGATTGCCCCAGCCCTGGATTCCTCCACACATGGATCCTGCCAGGCTGAGCCTATTTGCCCTACCCCTGGATTGGGTCAGGGCTGGGCATGCATGCAAGAGACTCCCTCTCCCTTGCTATCCTGGTGTGCTTGGTGTGGAGGGGCAGGGCCCTGTGGTGTTTCTGGGGCAGGGCCAGCCATTGCACTGTATCGGGCTCGGGTGCAGCCTCAGAGTTACCATGGCGGAGCTGCAGGGTGATCTCTCACCTCTGCAGCCAGTGGTCTGTGCTTTCCATTGTCACGCTGAAGCCTCCATGTTTATTGACAAAATATGCAGTTTTAAAATATTGTGCATAGAATTCCCCCAGGAATCCACTGTGTATCCTCTGAATTACACATAGGAGGTTGAGATACATTCCAGCTTAGAAGTTACTTGAAAAGCCAAAGCATTGTATTGTTTCACTGCCCACTACACTGAGTTTAAAACAAAGCTGGAAGCTATTATGCTTAGCTTTTGCATAGTAATAGACACTCATGTCTTTATCCATTCTTGAAAATAATTAAAATGTTTTGAGGCTTTAGTATAAAATTCCTCTGGTAAAACAATGTAGCAAACCTTGAATTGCATAGTTAATGTGGGGGCCGCACAGGAGACAACAGCTAATCATGATTGACCTAAAGCCAGACCTGTAGTCTCTTGGTATGTTTTCTAATTACTCAGGAGGCTTCCTTCCCCTGCTTGGACATGTAACATGATTTGAGTCAGGTCCAGTTTACAAAAACTGTTTTACGTTTAGCAATTCTGTATTCACATCCCAACTCACTTGGTGGGTTAAGGTGCAAATTGGAAGAAAAACAGTTGGGGAGGAATTCTTGTGCCTTTTGTGTTTGTATGACTCCTATTTTCTATTTGACATTATGCTTTCACCTTTGCTATTTTTTTTTTAATCTGTTTTTTCTCTGTGAGGCTACACCACCTTCCCTGTAAGGGGGGGAAGGGGCAGCGACATAAATGGGGAAACAGGATGCTAAAGCTGTGGAAAGCTGCAACATTTTAATAGATTTTAAGGTGTCTCACTGTAGCATACTTCTTGTTCATTTATTTAGGAACACAGTCTTAAGAATCTGGACAAGCAGCATTCTTGTTGTTCAGTGGTGAACTTAGTGGAA
Source organism: Chrysemys picta bellii (assembly GCF_011386835.1). NCBI lineage: Eukaryota > Metazoa > Chordata > Testudines > Emydidae > Chrysemys > Chrysemys picta. The sequence continues at coordinate 65,591,925 of NC_088792.1, read as the reverse complement.
AGTTGTGGGTTTTAGTCAACATAATACTGATTCTTGTAATTCTCAATAAGTCCTGCAATGTGTGGTTATTGCTCCTCTGGCTTTAAGTAACTTATCTTCCTTTTTTTCCTTCAAACTAATATGAAGCCACTTTTGCAGAGTAAATCTTCATTTAAAAAGTTATTTTGCCATTCAAGATACATGCTATGTCTCAGTAAAAGTGAGTATTACAGCTGGTACTTAGCTTTCATAAAATTGTGCAATAAAGAATAAGGCAAGATCATGTTCTTTCACTTGAACATCAATTTCTGAAATTACGAGTCTGCCAAGGAACTTCCAATATGCTGCAGACAACTGAGGACCTGGCTGTAGATCTTGGGACTAGGTTACCCCGCAGAACAGGAGGCATTTTAATCTTAAAATGGTCGAGTAAGCCTTTCCCACGCCCCCACCCCCCTTATTCTTCAGGGTCGAGGTGAATGAGTGCATTACTTTGGATGGCTGGAGGCCAGCAATGGACCAAAGTCAAGCAAACTCCTAACTTGTACAGGAGTGTGGCATAGCAGAGTGATCAAAATTACAATTGGTGCAGAGCCTGGTGTGTAGGCAGTGAGGCAGGAATCCCTGACTAGCTGGCCCCTCTCTTTCCAGCCTCCTTTTCTGTGTATCTCCTAAGATATGAGTGGGATTCTTCAGTTTCTCAACTACCCTACTCTTAAAGGATGAAATTTACAATGGGGAGACCAGACCCAGGACCTTCTGCACCACATAAGCTGGTTGGTTCAGCAGCAGCACAAAGAGGGTGTTGTGGAGTTGGTCTGGGCCTCTGGGGAAGGTCAGCTGGGAATTCCGCTCAGCCCATGGGTCTGCTTTTGTGTGCATCCCCACAGGCCTCTGTGGTGAAGGTTCTGTGGTTGTTCCAGTCCAGGGGTTGGAATAGCTGCAACCCTAATCGGGGGGGGGGGTGAATTTTTGCCTGTAAATGGTGGGTTTGCGTAGGGAGTTTGCTGCATAATTCAAGTCTATTGTGCTATGTATGGCATATGCACATTGGAATGTTAGTGACAATTCAGATTTCACATCTTCCTTTTTAGGTGCAGTACATTTCTATCTAGGCTAATATTCTGGCAACCTGATTGATTAGGAGAGGCAGATATTGGATGGGAATGCGGTGAGGCAGTAGGTGCTCTGTAAACTGTTCTTAAAGTGTGAAGCAAAGTGTCTGCAAGTAGAGGCACTTCCATCCCAAAGTGCATTGGAACTCAGTCATGTACTTCACTATAAAATTATCACACTGATATTTGAAACGCTGTTCCCCATAGAGGATACATATTGGCTCAACATACCTTCATTTTGCCAAAGCAGTGACTATTACTATAAACTGAACCTGAAGGTACAAAGTAGGGAAAAGAAATTACTAGAGTTGAAATTTAAGAGGCTAAGGCCTGGTCTACCCTGGGGAGGGGGGAATCGATCGTACTGAAGTCGACATACTTGGATTGACTTACCGTGGTGTCTTCACTATGGTGAGTTGATTGCTGCCACTCCCTCGTTGACTCTGCCTGCCCCTCTCGCTGAGCTGGAGTACAGGAGTCATCAGGAGAGTGCTCGAGGATTGATTTATCACATCTAGACTAGATGCGATAAATCAATTCCCCGATGGATCGATCACTGCCCACCGATCCAGCTGGTAGTGAAGACATACCCTAAGATTAACCTCTTCTAAAAGTGATATAGCACTTTATTTCAAATATCTGTATGACCTCTTCAACTCAATACTCCTTTGTTGCAGAAGTGAACAAATGAGGCATCCAAGATGGGCACTAGAGGGAGAGACGCTTTAAGAGAATACGCTAGAAACAGTGGGAAAGGTGAGGACATGGAATCTATGATCACTATGTAGTATACTTGTAAAAACAGATGATTTCAAATAACCATACTAATCTAGATTAATTCATAGCTACCAAATGCATCAGTTATCTACCACAAGAGATGTCACTACCTGGTCAAGAAGGGGTTAAAGATTTAAGGGGTAGGGAGAAGCAAGTTGGTTAGATTTGAGGTGCAAGGGCAAACTCTTACAGAAGCTTGCTTGCACTTTTACTTAAACAGCATTGGGTCAGGTCAAATAAGCTATTTTAGAACCTAATGGCCTTACCATTTTCCATAAAACTCCTAGGTATAGAATAGCTGCCAGTCTGATTTTGGCAAGCAACTAAATTCTCCCTTTATTAAGATTCCTTTCTTTTGTGTGTCTACAAGTGAATTTAACTTTATTTTAAAAGGTAATGGAGCCACCAAGTTATGAAAATGCCTAAACTCAATTAACTGCTTGATCCTCCTGAAGTTGTTGTGTTCCCTCTGATGTTTATTACTCTTATTTTCTACATCTGCTCTAAAACTAGATTGTAAGCTCTTTGGGGCAGGACCTTTTGGTTTGTTCTGTAAACTTGTGGGACCTATAAACCTGTTCTACACAAACACTCTTCAAATAGCACAATACTAAAGCACTGTTTGCTACATTGATTAGAACTGCATATGTATTATGTGATCATACAATGAGATGCCATTGTTAACAAAATGGAGCCTTATGCAATTGTAGTAAAACCCATAATGTTAAAGTTAATCTTTTATACACACTATTGTTCCTTACACACTGATGTCTGTTGTCAATAAACTATTTTCTGAACTAGCACTAGTCTTTAACGGGTACTTTTTGAACAGCCATTAAAAGGAATTAGTCCTACAGTGATTTCATCTATATGTTACCACCAGTAACCATGGAGAAACTGATCTGTACACTCCTGCTTCGATTTTCATCTGAAATGAGTGATTCTTCCCACCCCCTCTTACTTATTTCAGCACAGGCTTCACCACCTGAGTAACTTGTAAACTGCCTTACCTTCTCTTTCTCATCCTTTGCCTGCCTCCCCTCCCTCCTCCAGTAATAAGTGTTTTCTAAAGGGCCAGTCAGATAACAATTACTATATTGTAAGTTTTTACAACTATATTGTACTGATAACTCTTTAAAAAGAGAAACCAAGTAATAAACTGTGAACTTGGCAGTCATTGTCACAGGGTTACTAATGTTTCTATTCTGTAGTGAGCTTGGCGTTAGCTTTTTTTCATGGTATGCTATTGAATTGTATTAGGGAAAAGGTAGTTCTCAATGAAAGTAGTTGAAGCCCAGAGAGTTTCATATATGTGGTATGAAATAAAAAGCCTTGAGAGACTTCAGTCATCCTCTTAAATGTTAATATGGGTTCCAGACTAGAATGGCAGACTTTTAAAGATGTAAAAGGGTAAAAGTTGTGAGTCTGCATACAGCTATTTTAAAATTGTACGGTGTGCCAATTAAGTGCCTATTGCCTTGATCAATGCCAGTGATTAGCAGAGACTAAGATTTAATCTTCCTAATGTATTCCAATCCTCCAAAGTTTTGTCTTCAAGACTGGATCAAATCTTATTCATTCCTTCAGAGATGCAGAATGGGACTCAGCTAATATTTCATCTTTGAGAAATGGAAAATACTTACACAGAAGGAAGAGGCCTGTTTTGTCCTTAATGTTAGCTCTTGCCTAGGAGTCGAACCTGCTGCTGGCCGCTTCCGGGGTGCAGCACGGTCCACGGTGCCAGGACAGGCAGGAAGCCTGCCTCTGCACCCTGGCTGCATTGCTGACTGGGAGCCGCCGGAGGTAATGCCGAGCCCCAATCCCCTGCCTGAGCCCCAATCCCCTGCCTGAGCCCCCCCCAAATCCAGAGCACCCTCCTGGACCCTGAACCCCTCCTCCATAGCCCCAGCCCAGAGCCCCCTATCACACCCTGAACCCCTCATTCCTGGCATCACCCCAGAGCCCCTCCCACACCCCAAACACCTCATCCACAGCTCCGTTGGGTCGCAGGTATCAACAATTTTCTTCAATTGGGTCCCCAGGAAAAAAGTTTGAAAACCACTGTTCTAGGAGATGTGACTACTAAAAGAACTTGGACATATATAGAAAGGAATCTTTTAATGTACAAATACAGTGTGAATGGAGTATTGTATAGGAGCAGACTATTACTCTGTCGGGTAAGTTTTGCATTATGAGGAAAGTAGGTACTTGGTTATACAAAATATAGTCTTGCATCTGCTGCTCTAATTACTGTAAACATAGGTGCAGCAAATTTAACACTGTAGATTCATGCCATGATAAATGGCATACTTCATCCAATTTTTCTTTGAAATACAGGTAATCTTGGTATTTCCTTTGTGTGTACAGCATCTTACATGTTTTGTATAGCACTTTTCTGAGTTACTGCACAGTGCTGCTGTGGTGTGCTTATACTAAAGCTGTGTTTTTTGGTTTTTTAAACCATGTCCCAATTTTTGTGTTAGGATCCCAGATATCCACATAACTACATTCTGTGTCTGATGTTTATGATACTTAAAAGGTAACATTTTTGGTGTAAGTTCTTATCTCATCGCTACATACTTATTTCTTATAATACCTTTTCAGACCTGTTTTAGGATATGTATAAAAGAGAGAAAATGATCTATTGTGAATAAGGATGTAAATGCCTTTGCAGATTTCATGGCACAGATAAATCCACATCCTAAGCTAAAGCTAGTATGTCTTCACTCTAAGCAACCATAAGGCAAGTAATATAGTGCAGTTGATTTTACCTGGAACATTTGAGAACTCTTGGTAAATCTGACTTTAAAAATTCTGTTTAAAAACAAATTAAAGGTGCTTACAGAAGATTAATTTTAAAACAACCTAAAAATGTAAGAAAAACAAGTAATTTTCCTTTGGATAAAAGAGAAAAATCAAGTTATCCAGACTGAAAAAAGACAGTAGATAGTACTTCACATATTTGAAAACATACAAATCAGAGGAAGTGTCTGATTCACCACTGCATTCTTTCATGTTTACATAGAAAAGTCAATGGTGTTATATTGTCATAAGACTATAGTGTAACAGTGTTGAAGCAGATACAATCTATTTCAATATGTATTTAGAGGGAAAAATGTCAAAAGAAGTATAAAATTAATGAGCAATGCCACTTTGCTTGAGACTACAACTATAAATGAGTGTGTGTGTGTGTGTGTGTGTGTGTCTCTTTATTTTGTGGGAGAGAGGAAAAGTCTGAATAGCCTCCAGGATAGGGTGACCAGACAGCCAGCAAGTGCGAAAAATCAGGATGGGGTGGGAGGTAATAGGAGCCTATATATGAAATAGACCCAAAAATCAGGACTGTCCCTATAAAATTGGTTTCAGAGTAACAGCCGTGTTAGTCTGTATCCGCAAAAAGAAGAACAGGAGTACTTGTGGCACCTTAGAGACTAACAAATTTGCCAGTTTTAATAGACTAAATCAAAATCTAAGGCCACTTTACCTTCCAAGAGTTTTGTAGTTAGGAAGAAAATGTTTTTTCCCTCCATCTGCAACTGATCTCAATTTTGCGGGGTGTTTTTTTTTTTTTTTTTTTTTTTGTTTGCATTGATCCTTCAATTTCTCTACAAAATAGGGAGAAGTCTCCTAGTTTCAAGTGTGACAACTTATATACCTGTCTGCTCTCTCCAACCCTTTTTCCATACAATTATGTCAGTGAAATATTTATTTGCAAATACTGTGTGCAAACTCATTTAAAGGCAATAAATCCACACTAAGTAGAAATTCTATTTCTGCTGGTGGCCTAGCATCCTCCAGTGACTAATTACATTTCACCAGCTCAGTCAAACTAGCACGTTTTTACTGCTGTAGCTTCTAAGTGTTGACAATTTACTATATTTATATATAAAAACCATCCCAATAATTAAAGATGCAGGCCACATGCACAAGTCTCAAAATATTACAGTTGGGGTCTCTTTTCTTTTTTAACATGTTCATAAGCATTCTTGGCCTCCAGCATTTATGCCACTATCTTCACCACACTGTCAGCAGAATGAGTTCTAAATAATGTAGTGATCTTAATATTACTTATTTTTGTTTCTGTTCTTTTTGGTTATCTTGTTTCTGTTCTGATGTGACCAGTCTCTTAGGTATTATCAAAACCCTGCCATTACTACTGCAATGAAGAGCATACTGGCTTGGATTAACAGGTCTGCCCTGGTCATCCCTTAACCTACTAAAAATTACATCATAAAGGTCATTTAGTTTTTGCTTCATACGGCTAATTGATTTATTGCACTGAGATTTCTGCTTCTTAAGGCTTTCTTTTTGGGCTTGAAGCTTACACACATCATCTTCTAAGTTCAGGATCACATCTAGTTTACGTTTGCGGCAGTTCTGAGCAGCAACCTTGTTTTTTCCTCTTCGCCTTATGTCACGTATAAGCGATATTTGAGTATCTGTCAGATAGAACTTCGATAACATGTTGTTGAACACATCAGTAGGCATGCTCACAATTTCATCTACAGAAAATGGAATTCTCAAGGCTTTCACATAGCATTCATCCTGGCTAAGATTATCTGTGAGGCACCTGCCCTTTACTTTGTTTGATTTCCCAGATGATGAAGAATGATTCTTAGAAGTGGATACTAATTCATTTGGCAACTGATTGTAAGTGTGGTTATGAAAAATATGTTGAAGTGTGGATTCCCCACAATAGTCTGAATTGCTTTGATAGTCCATATGGCAGTGTTTACTATGCTCTGGGTAACGACCCCCTACAGTTCCTAAGCCATTGTGGGAAATATATTCTATATTGCTACTGTATCCAACGGCACCTTCATTGCAGGTTGGAACAGATGATGAATCAGAATTGGTTGAAGAGGTTGTGCTCTGGCTTGAATTTAAAGAAAGTCCAGAATCTGAGTCAGGTTCTTCAAAAAGCTGAGAGACTTCTATAGGATCAAAACCTTCTTCCAATACTAATGCCATTAGATTTATCTCATCAAATATGTTCTCATCAAGGTCTGAAAGAAGATCCTGGTTTGTTAGGTTCCTAATGTCAACAGATGGAAATAACCCCCAATTAGTCCCATTAAGTAATGATTCGGGGTTTGTGATGCTAGAATTTAACTGCAGAAACGACTCTTGTCTCTGTACACTCCTTATTTCTGGATTTACCCTAGTGCTGTGGTTTGATCTCAGTAACATAGCTTCATGGAGGCTAACGTCATGGCTAATAGCCTGGGTCAAATTTACAGTGTAGTGAGAGGATAATGAATTCATGCCTCTACTACTACTAGCAACAGGTTGAGAATCTCCCAGTGAAATCTCCTAAAAGGAAATGGAAAAAAATACATAGAATCAGCAACTTTTCTAAGTAAATACTTCTAAATTCCTTACCTATACCTACACACTTTTTTTATTTCCTCTTTTTTCTTTCAGTATTCTCCCTACTATTAGAAGCCCCCGTAGCACTAAACTTTCCTATTACGTGGTCTGGAAGAACTATTTTCTACTTACACATGGGGTCTATCTAGTCTACGACTGTAGAATTTCCCACAGCCTTCATCCCTTAACACAGAATTATCCTCTAAAATTTAAGAGATTAAAAACAAATGTTTTTAGCCCTCATCATTGTGAAACTAACCATTTAAAAACATGAGCAGAGTCCAACCACTACAGTGCTGTCTTCCCAAATCTGCCGACAGCTTGAAACAAGCTATGCGAGTTATGAACTGCCACATTCAGCATAATGGCTTGGTAAATTGTCCTGTTTAGTTTTAAGATGTCAACATTAGCTATTTTACTGATCATTCTGGAAGACCAATCCAGTCAATGTGCTTCTCTCTCACTCTCAGGGTATGTCCTCACTGCAGAGATAACTCAGGTGATTAGTATCCAGATAGCCTAGCCCAGGCAAGAGCAGCCACACTGCAAAGCTTTAGTCCAGGCCTGCACAACTCATAAAGTGGCGAGGGCCATATTACTCCACAGAAAACAGCTGAGGGCCGAAACCCCCCGAGAGCCACCAACCCCGCCCCAGCGCCACCCAAAACACAACACCGCGCCACCCGCCCCACAAAAACAACCCCCCCCCCCCAGCGTTGCCAAAACACCCCCCTCTCCCCCCCCAGCACCACCTGCCCCGCAGAAACAAACCCTCCTTCCCCAGTGTCACCCCACCGAAACAGTAGTATTGAACCTCGGTAATTTGTTATAGCGGGCCCCAAAGGTAGTATAATTAAGGTAAAAGAAAAATGTCTTTTTGCTAGAAGTAGAATAAGATCTTCCCCCCCACTTTATAATTAATTGCCCTGTTGAATGAATGAGGAAGGCGTGGAAGGCAGGCACCTCCAGACAGCTGCAACACTTGGAGAGGGCAGGGCGGGCTCTAGGATTTTTGCCGCTCCAAGCAAAAAAATTTTTGACTGCCCCCCCTTTTTTTCGTGCCCCTCTGCCCCCGGCCCCGCCGCAACTCCACCCCTTCTGAACTCCTTCCCCAAATCCCCAGCACTGCCTCCTCCCCCGGTGTGCCACATTTCCCCCCCACCATTGCTTCCTGCAGGCCCCCCGTGACCTCCCGCCCTAGCTCACCTACGCTCCGCCTGCTCCCCCGGGTGTGCTGCTGCTCCGCTTCTCCCCCCTCCCTCTCAGGCGAGGGAGGGCGGAGAAGTGGAACAGTGGTGCGTTCAGGGGAGCAGGCGGAGCGGAGGTGAGCTAGGGTTGGGGAAAGCAGGAAGTAACGGGCGGGGTAGAGGAACTGTTCCCCGCTCCACCACCGTCGCCTCCTCCGAGTGCCTGCCGCTCGGCTTCTCCTCCCTCCCTCCCTCCCTCCCAGCCTTGCTGCGCGAAATAGCGGTTTTGCGCGTGACAAGCCTGGGAGGGAGGGGGGAGAAGCAGAGCGGCAGCGCATTTAGGGGAGCAGGTGGAGCAGAGGTGAGCTAGGGTGGGGAGCGCAGGAAGTAACGGGGGGGGTAGAGGAACCACTCCCCGCTCCAGCTCACCTCTGCTCCACCACCGCCGCCTCCCCCGAGTGTCCCGCCACTCGGCTTGTCCTCCCTCCCAGCCTTGCTGCATGAAACAGCTGTTTCGCACGTGGGAGGGAGGGGGGAGAAGCAGAGTGGCGGTGGCGCTCTCAGGGGAGCAGGCGGAGTGGAGGCAAGCTGGGGGGGGGGGCACTATTTCCCCATGCCCCAGAGTCGGCGCCTATGATGGCCGGTGCCAGAATGCCGCCCCTAGAAATGTGCTGCCCCAAGCACCTGCTTGTTTTGCTGGTGCCTGGAGCTGGCCCTGGGAAAGGGGATGGGAGCCAGACCAGATCAGTAGAACAGGTCAGCCATCGATTTGCCGCTCACCTCCTCAGCCCTCCTCCCCCGGCTCGCCGACTCACTCCCTGCAACTGCCTGTCCATTTGCCTACTCAACCCCCCACAGGCCGCACAGTGAGCCCACCTACTCAACCTCCGCGGGCCGCACAGTGAGCCCACGCAGGCTGCATGCGGCCCCCAGGCCGCATGTTGTGCAGGCCTGCTTTAGTCAAATTACTGTATCCTTACTGGTGCTGCACTCACTCATGTGTGTTGCTAGGACTTCTGGGGACATGTCCCATAGTTCTTTGTGCTTTACCAAGCTGAGCTACTCTGAGTCTTTCCCAGTGAATGGTGGGAAAACATGTCTGTCATTCTGGGCAGATGGGGGGGGAGTTGTGAGAAGGCACTCAAGGACTACCAGCATTCTAGTGGTTTAGCCTGAGTCCTCCCTGCAAAATGGGCAGGGGGCCAGCCTGAGTGAAAGCATCACTTGGACTTTAGCCTATACCGAAGGATGGACAGCTAGCCCGGTTTGAAAGCACCATCACACTCAGGTCAGATATTTGTATGTGTGGATTAGAAAGGTGTTAGGGGCAACACCTGAGTAACAGTACGGCTTAACTGTACAGTAAAGACACACCTTTAAACTGCCTTCCTTCTCATCCACTAAAACCACCAACTGTTCTCTCTCCTGCTGTCAAAACCTCCAGGTTACTCTCTCCATCAACACCTTCAACATTTATATATAAAACTTCTAGCATTTCCAGCTAACACAAAATAGGGGGAAGCAAGATTGTATTATTCATTATCATATTGAATTCATTATTATTTTATCTTTCAATATAAATGAAACTGCTGCATAACCTCTAATTTCCATATGCTAGAGTGCCAAAGAATCCAGAGACCTTGTCATGGCATTTAGATCCACACTGTTGCAGAGTACACAGACCTTGGTTATATTTTGTAGCTCCTAACAGTACAAAATAATTATGTCAATTGTTGATTCAGTCTCTAGAACTCAATGTAGCTGCTCTGATTCTTATCAAGTCCAATGTTCAAAAAATAGTCTGAAGACTAACTAAAAGCTGTTGGTTTTTTTTAATTAAGTAGTTTCAAGTATTATATGTGCCCCTGACAAAATCTGGCAAATGTCATTTTAAGCCACATTTTCTTACTTTTGGAAAGAAAAAAAAACTTGTGCAAAAGACTAGGGCAAACAGAGGAAAGACCTCACTGCACACAAAATACTATCAAATGCACAAATTAAAAAAAAATGAAGAAATATTTTCCCCCTTTAATCTCTGTTACGTACCAAATGTTAGTAACATTTATGGAAAGTTAGACACAAAACATACTTTGAAATATAAAGTAAGGTTTGAGAATTTAGATAAACTCTGATTCCTTTACAGCTTAGTTTATGTACAGTGCTTCGTTGTGAATATATCACAGTACATAAAGATAACACTTTAGTAACATAGGATTTCTAAAGCATTAAAAATTAGCTGAGAAGTGGGGAGAGACCCTTTATCAAATAATGAGGTTATAATATTTTGCAGACTTATGTAATCTGATATTCAGATTTATCTGTTTACATTCTGAAGCTATGCTTGTCCCAATATTTTGCATATTGTGAGGGCCTATTTCTGCTTTCAGTTATGCAACTGCAACCCCCTTTGCAAACAGTGGGATTTACAAACACATAACAGAGCAAAATTAGACCTACCGACCGGTCCAGTTACAGAACCAAGTCTGGAGCCAGAAGCTGGATTTGAAACAGAAAAGTATTATGAATAAACCAACGAGCATATAACATGTCATCTCTTCCAGAACAGAAAAATGTTAGGTTATGAAGTTCTGTCTAATGGTTATTTAAGGGGATGGTAGAAAGGATTTGTTTAAAGTCAGATGACATATACTTGGCTCCATCATCTAGACGGAGCCAACGATGTTCTCCACCTCACCAACTGTGAAGTGTATGGCAAGGTGTCCACACAGTTAAAGCCTACATATTTTCACATCCAAATGGGCTTATCAGACTGTAGCTCATTAAGCAAATAATCTCAGGGCAGGTCTTCACTATGGGGGGGGGAGGGGTCGATTTAAGATATGCAAATTCAGCTACGCGAATAGCATAGCTGAATTCGACCTATCGGAGCCGACTTACCCTGCTGTGAGGACGGCGGCAAAATCGACCTCCGCTGGTGGAGTAAGAGCATCGATTCGGGGATCGATTGTCGCGTCCCGACAAGACGCGATAATTTGATCCCCGAGAGATCGATTTCTACCCGCCGATTCAGGCGGGTAGTGTAGACCTAGCCTCAGATGCACTTGCACAAGTCAGATGTGAGTATACTTTTAGAAGAACAATATATATACCTAAAGTTCTCTACTACACTTACCTGTAGCTCAGGTGACAGAAGAAAGTCTTGCCATATTTCTTCTATGAAGTTATCACGTACTAGCCCTGCTGTAGACTGGGAGGTAGAGCTGGTGTTTTCAATTATGCTCTTAAAAGAAACACGGAAGTTTTTCAAGATCTGTTGTTGTTTTTTTAAACTGTTAGCAATTAAAAGGCCCATGGTTGCTAAACACAGAGTGTGAAAATACTGTCAACATTTGGTAATAAATTGGAAAAAGCATGAGTTTATCTATTTTACATAGATAAACTGCCTTGTTGAATATTATCGAGGGGCACTGGGAAGAACTGGAATTTTTAAACAGTTTTCAAATAATAAGTTATGTAATTTTACAGATTCAGGAAGCTGGTAAGTAATGACTATGCTAAAAGGTAATGACCAGAATAGCTTTTTACAACAGTTTTCAGATAAATTACTGAACTGACTTGGTGACATACTCTCTGCTTACTCTTTAATTAAATTAAATGGACTATCCCAATTATCCAACTATACCAGTTGTAATCCATTGCCTAATACAGCTTCGAGATTTCACATTTACCTCTCGTGCATTTTCTGTCTGTGATGACTGCAGCAGCAAATAGTCCTCCAAGAAGGGAAAGGAATTTATGGAATTTCTGTTGCTCTGTGGTGGAGGAAACAAAAATACTTTTAAAAGCACAATTCTTAGAGACAAACAAGGGGTAAAGTAAGGGTTGTGGGGGAAGGGAGCACAGTCCCTTCTTTGCTAAAAACAGAGGGAGAGCTCCCTCTCCTCCCTTGCTCCTCCCACTCTGGTTTCAGTCCAGTCGGCTCTAACCATCAGACACAAATGAGTGCAAATCAGCTAATGCAGATTCAATGGTTTGTAATTTTGAGCAAGGGTCTGAAATATACAAAAACCTAAGCAAATCTTGGCTTTCTATCACATCTCCACCATCACACAGATGCCACACTACCAGTCAGTAGCATCTTTAGGTTGAAGTTTTAGGTGGAACACTGTAATCCCATTAAAATTTAAGGTGTCCCTCAAGCCCTTGATGGAGCTGCCAGAAGTACAAAAGAGCCCAGGTGCTCTCCTTAACTTCCTGCTGCTTTGGAACAGTGCAATATAGTGAGATGCGCTGGAGCTGTTGGCCCTGCATAGAGCCTTCATCTGGAAGAGGAAATGCTATGCTGTTAGGAGGAGCAGAATGATCCTACAACTAAAAGCATCACATTTGCCCCACAAACGGAGTGCTTGTGCTTTCCTCCTTGATGAAGCTGCACCCGCTATCCTGACAAACAGTAGAAACACGTTTGAAGCCTCTAAGTCCAGTAAAGGTTGAAAACAGATTTGGTAGTGACAGGCAGGGGCTGCTGGCGAAATGACTGGAAATTAAATTCTCAGCTCTCATGTGGAAAAGAAGGAGCAATCCCTTTATTGCAGATTGCAAAGAAACATAGACCAAAAGTGCCTACTTGATTTTAAGTCCATGCTTTAGTGTAACTGTAAAATGTGGCAACCATCCTTAGTGTAATTCCCCCCCCCTCCTTCAATATACAACAACGCTTGGATATTGGCAACCAAGTCATCCAAAATTTAATCCCCTAGGGACCAATCCTACTTAACACTGAATCCTGTGAGCATAAAGCACCATCTATATGAAATCAGCATAATTTAGCATCCTTGTCTCAAATATTTATGTGGCTAACTTTGAAAGCTTGGAGAGGGAAGGTCTGCTGTCTTCAGAACTAGAATGAACAGAATAAAATAAAAACTAATTTTAAGATGACTGATTTTGGAAGGATTAGAATGTTTCAAGGTGAAACCATATTTGTAAAGGAGCTTAACTTTTGAGAGGAGATTGGGAATGTCATATTTACAGAATATCATCCAGACATTGCCTCTTTACTAATTTTCCTAATAGCACTCACAGAACGAATGATAAACCATTTACCCAGAGGTTGTGTGTTTTTTTTGTATCATTACACTTACCTCAGTGCTAGAATCTGTATTTTCTCTCTCTTCCCCCTCAGGTTTAGCCTTTTTTTCATTTTCTTCTTCATTCACCTGCTTTATCTTCTCCTCCCCCTCTTGTGATTCTGATTGTTCACTTCCTTTATGCGGATAATAGTAATCCAAAGCTTCCTGACCAGTTTCCAAGTCTACATCCTGAAGAGTCAGAAAAAGTATACTAATGCCAAAAGTAATCTTTAAAAAGACACCCCTGCTTAATTCAGCCATAGTATATAATTTCCAGTGAAACATATATATGATCATATATAAATGTCATAACATGACAAGCTGAGACTAGGACTAAAGTAGGACAGAATTCTGCATGTGTAATACACTAATGTATGCTCTAATTCCAGTTTTATATGGGGATACTGACCCTCCTTATGGTATACCTAGACATTCTTCTGCTTCACTCACCAGCAGGGGGTAGCTGAATTGTATAGAGCTGCAAAGGATGACCCACAATTGCGTTGGACATAAAAGCAGACACTACCGTAAGTTTTTAATATACAAACATGCTAAGCAGTGACACAGAACTTACATGAAATTGTGCTCATGGTGATATGGCAGGAAGGGGTTTGCAACTGCTATTACAGTAACTATTTTGTTTCTATGTAGGCAGTCACGGAGGAGGGGGTCAGAAAAGTTATTTTTGTAATTGTCTGCATATAACTTAAAACTCCATTGCATGGTGGATACATTGTGACTATATTCCAATACAGTGCATTATTCTGGAATGACATCCAGAAGACACTGAAAGCAAAAACTTTTCAATATTCTGAAATCAGAATAATGTTGTTTCTGGTGTTTGAGAAGAACGCGAAGCAGAAGCATACATACTGGAACTTTCAAACGAGAACTAAAAAGACAATGTCTACAATGGCTAACTCCATTCTCTAGAATGGAATGTTCTGCAACAGCAGAAAAGGTAGGTTCCAATTGAATACTAAGTGTTACCTTCTCTGTTCCAAAATCATGTTGGAGCACCATGAATTTAGGTTTAAGGCTTTGTTGATCCCCAGACATGAACTGTATACATTCTCCAGCTTGTATCAGTTTCTCTCCTATATAAAGCTTTTTCTGAACTTCAAAAAGTGTCTGTTTTTTTTAAGTGCAACTTGATACAAAACAGACTCAAAATTATTTGAATTGTCAATAAAGCTAAAAACATAGAAAGACAAAGTATTTTAAAATGTACTAAATGTTCTTGGGAAACAAAGTAACTTAGGACCTTAATTTTATTATATCACTTTTTCAAAAGTCATAAGGGAACCCTTAATTTTAAATATAGTCGTTTCCAATGGTAAACAGGCATCAAGTGCATTAATCAATCCCTCTGATGCAAGTCTTTACCCAGTATATAACATATATATATATATATACACACAATATATAATATACAATTTCCAGATACTAATAAGGAGACTTCAATATAACTGCAACTGAGAAAATAGTCAGATATGTGGAACTGATCAGAGAACTTGCTTGTTATGAACAAAGATCAGGAAGCAATTTGTTTGCAAAAATTTTAAATATAATCCCCCCCCCCCAGTAGAATGCCAGTGGAAGGCAGTTTAGGATGTGAGATTTTCAGTCTGCAATAACTAAGGTCGTGTTCCTGCACATGCTTACATGAGTTCAGTAGGGCTACATCTGTGCAAACAATAATTCACCCACACAAGTGTTTGTACAATCAGAGATACGTCTTTAATTCCAGAAAGAACTGGCCTATATTTGACAAAAATTAATATAATTCATTACTATCTCAATCAAAAACTGAGATATAAAGTCATGGATAAATAGGTATAAAAACCTGCAGCTGCTCCCCCTGGCTAGCAGGTGTACAGCATGCTGAAAGCAATACAGAGTGTTCAGCCCAGCATAAAAGAGCAAATCCACCCCTCAAAAGCAACCTTTCTGGATGACTGAGGAGTGGCATGAAGGAATCTTTAGCTTGCAGGATAACAGCCGCAATGTGGTGTCCCAAAGGGTAAGGATAAATAGAAAATTATGAATGGGGAGGCAACATAGACAGCATCCTCAGGATTCATAGCAGAAACTTAAAGGGCGCAACCTCATCCCACCTCTGGGAGGGGGGATTGGGCCGCAGCAGCTTTGTGAACAGTAATGGACACGTGTTTGCAGTGTAGATAATGCAAAGCTTTTGAAATTGCATTAGCCTAGAATGGACATATGCAACAGCTGATAGCCTGCTATAAGCCTATTGTGTAGTTAGGCTAGCCTTTAACAGCTGTTCCATCATCAGGAAGACAACTCTTTTCTGATGCTTCAGAATGGTTAGTTCCTTTATAAGGGCAAAAACAGTGGTCAAATATTTCTACAAAAGTCAGTGGTTTTCATGCCTTTACTGCCACCACCAATTCAAAGATAGCTTTCAGATCCTTTCCTATCACTTCAGGAGGCCAGGACCCGCATAGGCTTTAGCGTTCATATCCAATGAGATCAATGGGGTGGGGAAGTTCACACTTCTCAGAGCCATTGTTCCAGATTGTCTGCAGACTCAGGAAGACAACTCCGCAGAAGTCATATTTGGAAGATTTTCTATATAACCCATAAGGGCTAGAGCCATATCATATTGCCTCTATATAAATTCATGGTACGCCCAAATCTTGAATACTGCGTGCAGATGTGACCGCCCCATCTCATATAAGATATATTGGAATGGAAAAGGTTCAGAAAAGGGCAACAAAAATGATTTAGGGTATGGAACATCTTCCACATGAGGAGAGATTAATAAAACTGGGACTTTTCAGCTTGGAAAAGAGATGACTAAGGGGCGATATGATTAAGGTCTATAAAATCATGACTGGTGTGGAGAAAGTAAATAAAGAAGTATTAGTTACTCCTTCTCATAACACAAGAACTAGGGGTCACCAAATGAAATTAATAGGCAGCAGGTTTAAAACACTCAAAAGGAAGTATTTCTTTACACTACTCACAGTCAACCTGTGGAATTATTTGCCAGAGGATGTTGTGAAGGCCCAGACTATAACAGGGTTCAAAAAAGAACTAAAGTTCATGGAGGATAGGGCCATCAATGGCTATTAGCCAGGATGGGCAGAGATGCAAAACCTGAAGTGTCCTTAGCCTGTGTTTGCCAGAATCTGGGAATGGGCAACAGGGGATGGATCACTTGATATGGGGGGAGGGATAGCTCAGTGGTTTAAGCATTGGCCTGCTAAACCCAGGGTTGTGAGTTCACTCCTTGAGGGGGCCACTTAGGGATCTGGGGCAAAATCAGTACTTGGTCCTGCTAGTGAAGGCAGAGGGCTGGACTTGATGACCTTTCAAGGTCCCTTCCAGTTCTAGGAGATAGGATATCATTACCTGGTGTGTTAATTTCCTCTGAAGCACCTGGCATTGGCCACTGTCAAAAGATAGGATACTTGGCAAGATCAGTGGTTCTGATCCTATTTACCATTGCGGACCACATATGCAGCTCTCTATGTATTATGTAGGCTGCATCCACACAATATATATACTATCTGTATAGCCCTGAGAATGTCACATGGGACACAGCTGTGTGCTGATTGGGCTGTAAGCAACTTGCAGGCTGCAGGTTGAGAACCACTGGGCTAGATGGACCATTGGTCTGACCCAGAGTGGCCATTGTTATGTAGAGACTTACTCTAAAAAACAAAACAAAACAAACAAACAAACAAAAACCTTCAGATCTGTAGGTTCTGAAAAATACTGCAACATGTTGAACAGGCTGAGTGTTTGACACCTCTGGATTAGTGCACTAAGCGCAATGCTGAGAGCCAGGGAATCCCAAATTCTATTCTCACCTCTGACACTTGTTGATTTTAATTACATTAGAGAATAGAATTTGGGAGTAAATCTGGTTAGTGGATTAGGCATCAGCCTTGCATCTAGGAGGCCTGGGTTCTTAATCCTGGTTGTGGCATTTGCTTGGTGTGCAATCTAGGACAAATCACTTAACCTCTCAGCTTCAGTTTACCAATCTTTAACATTGAAGTAACAATATGGACTAAGTTCATAACTAATGTTTAAAGAGTGCAAAGTATTAAGACACAGATGGGAAAGAGGTCTCTAGTAGGAGCAGACAGTACAAACCAGCATTCGCTGCCATTCTACCCATCATTGCTTCAGATCATGCATTTCACAGTGAGGCAGACGCTCCAAACTTGACCCTCGATTATTTGTGGACATTGTTTTTATTGCTGGTTATTCACTTTCCATTATATTTAGTTTTAAGCCTGGACTGGAAATACTCACTCCATTGTTGTTGTTAATCTGTGTGTTGCTTTGCTATGTGTTTTTTTTGTTTGTTTGTTTTTGTTTTGTCCCTTTTCCTTTGTAAAACTATAGATAACTTTATCAAAGATAAAAATAGATGTTAAAAGATTTCTCAAGCTACAGCTTGCTCTTAAACTGAAGTGCATTCTTTGTCCTGCTAAATTGGCAAGAAGCATCACTGGTTGAACATTTTTGTGATTTTTTTTCACCAAGTTCTCTACACTTTAAACAAAGTCAAATGGCACTTTACACAAGTTTACACCACACAGTACAAGACAGACCTGTGCAAAAGAACTACAGATAC